>NC_084605.1:35097500-35397500 GCF_033807715.1 Cololabis saira
TTGTTTTATATTGCACATGTCGTGTACAGGACAATTGAAGTGCTTTGAATAACATATTTTTAAAAATTGCATGAAAAGTAAAAGGGTTTAAAAGCAGAAATTAAAGACAGAAATACGTTAAGAATTACAAATTTGAGATGCAAGACATAAAGATTGTAGTCCATTATGGTGGAATACTGGAATGCAGCAGTAAATAAAAAGCTTTTTAACCTTGACTTAGAGCAGTGTCTCCCAACCTGGGGTCCGCCAGAGATCTCTGGGGCTGCGCGAAACTTTGTCTGCTTTGAGGATATGCAGTTGTAAAAATTATATTTGCACATGTTAAATAAATAAAAAATCTCAGTTCTCGGAGTGCAGGTTTACTTGTAGTTCCTAGAGTATCTAAATGTAGATTTGGAGGGCGGGCGTTCTGCTATCAGGCACCATTACTATGGAACCAACTTCCAATCTGGGTTAAGGAGGCTGACACCACCTCCACCTTTAAAACTAAACTTAAAACCTTTCTGTTTAGTAAAGCCTATAGTTAGTGTTTAGTAAACCTCTAGCTGGTGTTGGTAAATCTCTAGTTAGTGTAAACTCTAGTGTGTTAGAGTCAGTAGTCATAGTTGCAGCTATAGAACTAGACTATAATAGTTAGTCTCAAATATAGCTTCGCGGTAGATATGCTGCTATAGGCCTATGCTGCAGGGGGGCACCGACATGATCCGCTGGGCGGTTCCTCTCACCCTTCTCCTCTCCTCTTCCCTTCCTCTCTTCTCCATTTCCATTTTTATTTATTATAAATATCTCATAACTATCATTTTTGTCCATCGTTCCTGTAGTTTCTTGTGCCGGCCCCCCTTTTTTCTCTTTTGTGCATGTTTGCAGGCCGGAGCTTTGGGAGCTGCGTGCTGCGCCCCCCCCCCCCTCCTACAGATACAATAGGGCTTTCGCACTGTCAGTGCTCGGGCCCTAATAAGTACAGTAGGAGAAAATTGTGATGGTGATGAATCCCTACATTTCCACCATCGAGGACGTGGAGTATCTCGGCTGTGAAGATGAGCTTTGTGACCTTCAAGCTGATTCAGTGTCAAAGAAATTTCTTCCAGGAGAACGGAAAAAGTTTTGGATTGCCAACAGACACACTGTTGCTCCCAGACCCGGGGAAACACACAGTTACGAAGGTTATTTTCTCATTTAGCACTACATACCAGTCAGAGACAGCCTTCGCTGCCTTGTAACAATAAAAACAAAAGCAACAGACTGTCCACCAGGAGTTCAGGCTGGCTGTCACAAGCATCACACCCGACATCCCTGGTCAGAAGTTTGAAGCCCAAGGTGGCCATTAGTTCATGAATGAACAGAATGAAACAGAGTCATTCATAACACATTGTAAGGAATCATTTATGAATGTCTTTGAATAATTTTTGTGCTTTTTGTACACTGGTGACAGACACAGGAAATGATTTCATTACTTATTAGTATATCATTATTCAACATTTAATCATACTACTACTCCGACAGGTTGTTAAAGGAAAAATGTTAAAAATGTTAAAAATGTTTGCTCTCATATATGCTCTCATTTTTCAGAAAAATTTGTATGTCTTTTCAATTATTTTTTGTGCGTATTTTATACATTGGTGACACAAAATTAAGGTGAGAAAAACAGTCATACAGGGTAAACCAAAGAGAAATGTATCAGAAAAACATAATTAATGTTCATTTTTTCAATTAAAGATTTGTAACGAATCACTTAACTCTTTTGGTGCTAGTACGTACGGGTCGAGCCTGGCTGGTCTTAGACACAAGTAGAGGGGGCTCCAAGGAAATGACTCTGAGAACCTGAGGGTTCTGGTTGGTTCATAATGGACCAGGAGATCATAGACGTATTTTGGCCAGAGACCGTTTAAGATATTTATTGACCAACATCAGGATTTAAAAATCTATTTTGTGACAGACAGGAAGCCAGTGTAAAGATTTATGTTATATGGTCCAGACTCTCTGTCTTAGTGAGGACTCGGGCAGCAGCGTTCTGAACTAACAGCAGCTTTCTGATGGGGAGCAGTGGTGGACAGTAACGGAGTAAATTTACTTGAGTACTGTACTTAAGTACATATCCAGAGGATCTGTACTTTACTTGAGTATTAGATTTCTTTGGTACTTATTACTCTTACTTGAATACATTTCCAAGACAAATATTTTTACTTTTACTCGAGTAAATTTCTAGGAAGGCTGAAAAGTACTCGTTACTTTCAGGTCTGCTCTTTTTTCTTCTTCCCTAAAATCCTATTGGACACAAGCTGTTTTTGTCAAAGGAGGAGACCTATCACGGTGCACGCTCTCCACTGGGATGTACGTAACGCGGAAATACGTCAAGCCTCCTCAAAACGATACCGCCAAAGTAGCCTGCGTTTGTCAAGACATAGCCGCAACAAGTCAAGACATAGACGCAACAATGGCTACGCCTGCGTCAGGAGAAGAAAGACAAAATCAAAAAGACAATAGGATGGTGCAGGTTCATTTGGTTTCAGTTCATGATTGTTAATAAACTGCATCATCTGCTGTCCTCTTATGATCCCATTAATTTGATTTGTTTTTGGTGTTTCTGCAGGTTTTATATAACATTGTGGTTCTAAAAGCAGCACATCAGTGCAGCTGGTTTCAAAGAGTTAATTCTCAGAAACAATAGTTAAAAGATCCTTAAATGAATTTAGAAAAAATATAGTAATTTACTGATGTGGAAAATAAGAAATGTACTCTTACTCTTACTTTTACTTAAAGTAAATTTAAAAGCATTTACTTTTGGATACTTAAGTACCTTTAAAAGCAAGTACTTTTTTACTCTTACTCGAGTAATATTTTGACTGAGCTACTTTTACTTGTAACGGAGTAAATTTTGACCAGTAGTATATACTCTTACTCAAGTACTGGGGTCGAGTACTCTGTCCACCTCTGATGGGGAGACCCATGAGAACAGCGTTACAGTAGTCCAGTCTACTGAAGATAGTTTTTCTATGTCCTGCTGAGACATCAGTCCTTTAATCATTGATATATTCTGTAGGTGACAATAGGCTGACTTCAGTACTGTCTTAATGTGGTTGTTAAAATTCAGGTCTGAGTCCACAACCACTCCCAGATTTCTAGCTTGGCTATTGGTTTTTTAGCTTTACTGTTTGAAGCTGAGTGCTCACATTTAATCTTTCTTCCTTGGCTCCAAACACTTTTTTAAATTTCATTTCATTTCTCATTTATTTGTTATAGAGGGACAATGTACATTAATGAACATTTTAAAAATGTATATGCACCCAATTGTAGCCAAAAGGCTAATTTCCATTGGCAGTCCCCCTGTCAGAAGGAACACAAGGCGTAGTAGTAAACACTATTATTTCTGGTTTATCTTCAGAAGAAAATGGTGAGATGGTTATATAAATTTTTGTCATCTGCAAAGCTATGCTAACTGTTGTTGTTTTTCATAATTTGAGCAAGTGGGAGCATGTAGAAGTTAAACAACAGAGGCCCAAGAATTGAACCTTGAGGAACTCCACGTAACTTTTGTTAGCTCCAATTTGTAGTTACCAAAATAGTTCCTGTTTGAGAAAGTGCTGTGTGAGAAAGTCCCACCTAGTTCTTCAATTGGTCAATCAAGATGTTATGGTCGACCAAGACTGAAACGTTGCCACTATCTGTCTTGGTATGATGTCATTGAAGACCTTTACGAGACCTGTCTCAGTGCTGTGATGTGGCTGGAAACTTGACTGCAAGACATCCAAACAGTAATTTAGTGTTAGGAAGTAAAAAAAAAAACACTATTATTCTCAAGTATAAGAAAAATGTAAATTTTTTCAGAGACAATTGGACTGATTTTGTCAGGAACAAAATATATAGAAACAAATGTCCTAATGCAGGCATGTCAAACGTATTCCAACTGAAAGCACCAGCAGGTTAAATGTAATCAGGTAACTTATTGTCTAGAAAGTCCTTCAGCCTCAATTAAGCGCATTGACAGGGAAGTGTCCGTGTAAATGCTAACAAAACTAATCCAATTTAAATAAAGTGATTGCAACACAAGACTCAAACCTCAATGCTCTGGGTAATAGTCTTGTATTTGGGTCATATCTCCTTTTTTTAACTGTAACCACTTCTTTATATCACCTCATATTTGCAGACCTCATTTTACATCTCCTCTGTGGTTTAGGTATGAAGATGTGTTGATTTATGAATACTAGGGAGGGAGAAGTACTCATATCTTCTGTTCTGAATACCATCATAACTCTTGTATATTGATGAAATGACATTGAGACTTTAAGTGGGACACCTCTTACAGCTGAAAATTTACAGTGGATTTAGATTAATTCCCATTTGGAAAACATGTTATGTAATCAATTCAGGATTAAAGGAGCATGAGGCAGGATTGAGGCAGGATTTATGAAAAAATTCGTATACCTTTTAAGTTTTCTAGTAATAAGGTCAGATGAAGCGTTCCAAACCAAAAAGAATGAGCCCTCTAGTGTATCTCTCCGTTACCTTGAACAGGCTGTGTGCTGCAAAATGTGCTGCAATTCCGGGCCGGAATTTCCCGCGTTGTCCTGTGGATGTGACGTCACATGACGCTACATGCGTGTTCTCCCCGTTCTCCCGTGCCGGCTTCACTGTTGGCTGCAGTACCCCCGACGGCCGTCGTGGCGAAGAGTGGCGCTAGAGAGTCTCATTTCTTAAAAGGAGCCTCATGCTCCTTTAAGAGATCATTTAAGAAAGAAAAAAAACGTTTAGCATACAACATTATTTTCTATTTTGCATATAGTGGCTGGAGGCTATGGTAGCTGTCACCAAGCAAAAGGCAAAGAACAGTATGGACATTCTGAATGGTGAAATAAAAGTAAAATACTTCAGAATTGGCTAGTGTCACAACTACGTCCATGTGAAAGTCAGGATGCAGATTTTTCCCAGCAGGGCATTGCATGGTACCAAGACCACCTAAGTACCGTGCAACCTTATTTGATCATTTTACTGGATTGCTGTCTATCATCTGTGTTGATTTTGATTGTGTAATTGTTGTTGGGCATTTTAACATCCATGTTGATAAGGACATATGGGCAACGGAAATGTGTTGTGTCCTTGATCATTTTACACTGACTCAACATATGAAAACACAGACAACAAAGGACATACTGGACTTAATAATATCCAACGGTCTGGAGATCTGTACGGTTATGGTGACAGTTGTTGCTGACCATTCTTGGGTTTTCTTTGAGAGTTTAATTAAGAGTTTAATTAATTGCAGCAAAGGCTTTCAGGCAGTGATCATCAAGAAACAGTACATAGGTGAAAATGTTTATTCAGATCTACTCCTCCTCATGTTGTAGCCACTTTAAAAAAAGAATAGTCTAGACAGTTCACTTATGAATAGCCATAGGTCCATATCAAACCTCCCCTTTCCAAGTAAAATCATAGAAAATGCTGCTTTTCAACAGCTGTATAACCTACTGACAGTAAATTACAGTTTTGATGTCTTCCAGTCAGTTTCCCCGTCACATCACAGCACTGAGACAGCTCTAGTAAAGGTCTTTTAATGACATCGTGCCAATACGGATAGTTGCAACATTTCAGTCTTGGTCTTACTGGATCTCAGTCTGTCCCTCCGTCCGTCTGAGTCCGGGTTTTTGGTTTGTTCCTTTTAGTTCCTGCTACAATCTCCCTACTGTGACGGTTTATATGTTCAATGGTGCGCTCAGTGACAGGTCTCTTTAGTCAGAAGTGCATTCTGGAGAAGAAATCTGCATTCCCCACCTTTCAACTGCCCGGACACTAAATTAGTTATTTTAGTATATCTATTAACTGATAAGTCTTGTCTGAAATTCAGCTTGATTTCAATTAGATTACACCATTTAAAATACTGATATTTAATGCAATATTCAGGATCTCTGATATAAGTTCCTGTGATGAAGCAAAGCCAGGCATGCTCAGAAACATGCAAAATCAAATAAATCAGAATATCTGTTTACATGATGAAATTTGACCAGTTTATGAATCAGTTTACCCTATATCTCTCAATCTGATTGAAATTTCAATCAGGTGTTTTTGTTTCAAATGAATTGTTTGCAGGGAGCATTGTTGTTCTGGTTTAGATTCAAGCTGACTGAAAATAAAAATAAATTGCTCCCTGTAATATATGCCCATATTTTTTGGTTATTAGTCTAGGGTTTTCCTAAATTTGATCTAATTTGGGAAAAGGTTAGTTGTTTGGGTTAAAATAAATCCAATCCAAAGATTAAAGACACGGTATTTGATGGGATACCAAGGTATTGGTTCCTGTGGAGGGTAATAAACACCACACTTTCAGAAGAAAATGAACATTTATCATTTTGATCTCTTTAACAAACAACTAGCACTGTTTTTTATGCTGAGATTTGAATTTTCACTACATCAGCCAGAAAGTTACCATTGGGTGCTTGGCTCCTGTGGGTCAAGGTTTCACAGATCCACCTGCTCTAAATACATTGATTAGGATCTGGGACGTGTGGAAGCACAGCGACCACTTTGTGTTTAAAAGGCTGATTGAGATCAGTTTCTATGACGGTGCACACTGGCCACTGCCTCCACTCAGGGTCTTTATCGTGAGGTCAATGCCCAGACACATGATTTTCCTTGATGAGATTGTTAGTGTTATTCACTTCACCTGTGCCTTTTTGGTGCATCCAACATATTTCATCATTAATTTAAGTATGAAATTGCAATACAACATGTAAGGAGAAGTATTCTTTTACAAAGGCAATCAAATGGTAAGAGCTCCCTTTTTTAAGTTTATTTTCAGATGTGGTCATTCATTTTCATTGTTGCTGAATTACCAATTTTGTCTCATTTAATCTAATCTCTTTGCCTTTTTGATGAGATTATTACTGCTGATTCTCTCCCCTCTTGTCTGTGGTTCTGTGGCTGATATATGGTTCAAACTGAAGCATCTTATCACTCAGCCTCCACTCTTCAAATTGTTTCTCACAGTGACTAAACGATAAGGATAGTGCTATTATCTCTCCCGTTCTCTCAGTCAGATACAGTGTGAAGGGCACTAAAAGCCTGAACCTTTTGTTTCAACGAGAGCTCAGAATGTTGTGTGGTTCATGTCTAACAATCTAGGCAGCTTTTCATTTTGGTTGGTATTTTCTTTTATTGTGCGCCAAAGCAAACTAAACACCCTTCACAGCATCTCCAGAGTAGATTCTTTAGTTTAGTATTTAATAGTCTGTCACTTGTAAATCTAATTTGGCCAGTTAATGAGAAAATGAAGTCTCAAAAACAGTAGTGTTGTTTATACAGTGGGGAGAACAAGTATTTGATACACTGCCGATTTTGCAGGTTTTCCCACTTGCAAAGCATGTAGAAGTCTGTAATTTTTATCATAGGTACTCTTCAACTGTGAGTGACAGAATCTAAAAAAAAATCCAGAAAATCACATTGTATGATTTTTAAGTAATTAATTTGCATTTTATTGATCACCTGTCAACCAGTAAGACTTCCGGCTCTCACAGACCTGTTAGTTCTTCTTTAAGAAGCCCTCCTGTTCTCCACTCATTACCTGTATTAACTGCACCTGTTTGAACTCGTTACCTGTATAAAAGACACCTGTCCAAACTCCAACCTCTCCACAATGGCCAAGACCAGAGAGCTGTGTAAGGACATCAGGGATAAAATTGTAGACCTGCACAAGGCTGGGATGGGCTACAGGACAATAGGCAAGCAGCTTGGTGAGAAGGCAACAACTGTTGACGCAATTACTAGAAAATGGAAGAAGTTCAAGATGACGGTCAATCTCCCTCGGTCTGGGGCTCCATGCAAAATCTCACCTCGTGGGGCATCAATGATCATGAGGAAGGTGAGGGATCAGCCCAGAACTATACGGCAGGACCTGGTCAATGACCTGAAGAGAGCTGAGACCACAGTCTCAAAGAAAACCATTAGTAACACACGACGCCGTCATGGATTAAAATCCTGCAGCGCACGCAAGGTCCCCCTGCTCAAGCCAGTGCATGTCAAGGCCCGTCTGAAGTTTGCCAATGACCATCTGGATGATCCAGAGGAGGAATGGGAGAAGGTCCTGTGGTCTGATGAGACTAAAATAGAGCTTTTTGGTCTAAACTCTATTCGCCGTGTTTGGAGGAAGAAGAAGGATGAGTACAACCCCAAGAACACCGTCCCAACCGTGAAGCATGGAGGTGGAAACATCATTCTTTGGGGATGCTTTTCTGCAAAGGGGACAGGACGACTGCACCGTATTGAGGGGAGGATGGATGGGGCCATGTATCGCGAGATCTTGGCCAACAACCTCCTTCCCTCAGTAAGAGCATTGAAGATGGGTCGTGGCTGGGTCTTCCAGCATGACAACGACCCGAAACACACAGCCAGGGCAACTAAGGAGTGGCTCCGTAAGAAGCATTTCAAGGTCCTGGAGTGGCCTAGCCAGTCTCCAGACCTGAACCCAATAGAAAATCTTTGGAGGGAGCTGAAAGTCCGTATTGCCCAGCGACAGCCCCGAAACCTGAAGGATCTGGAGAAGATCTGTATGGAGGAGTGGGCCAAAATCCCTGCTGCAGTGTGTGCAAACCTGGTCAAGAACTACAGGAAACGTCTGATCTCTGTAACTGCAAACAAAGGTTTCTGTACCAAATATTAAGTTCTGTTTTTCTGATGTATCAAATACTTATGTCATGCAATAAAATGCAAATTAATTACTTAAAAATCATACAATGTGATTTTCTGGATTTTTTTTTAGATTCCATCACTCACAGTTGAAGAGTACCTATGATAAAAATTACAGACTTCTACATGCTTTTCAAGTGGGAAAACCGGCAAAATCGGCAGTGTATCAAATACTCGTTCTCCCCACTGTATATATACATATATAAAACACAATATTGCTTTCTGACCTGTTCAGGTCAAAACAATTGAACATACTAAAAGCAAAGACTCTCACACACAATCTCTTTAAAAACAAATCCTCTAATCTTTGCTTTACTTGTTTGGGTTTTTTTTTGTCTAAAACACACTTCGAATTTACGGTAATTATTTTTCTGGTCTTTTCATCTCCGTGCCTTTTGTTAAGGACTTTGAGTTGCCTTTGTGTTGGGAATGTGCCAAACAAATCAACTTTACTCGCCTTGCCTAGGACCAAATGTGAGCAGTCAAAAATATTTTTTATAATTTGAAACAAGATTGTGTGCCTGGTCCTAGTTAAAAATCATAATGCTGCACCAACACACACATGTCAGATCACATTTTATGCTTTTGAAAAAAGTGAGTTTGCAAGAGACCGTCTGCGTCCTTTGATGTTGCCTGGCTTCTGACTCAGACTGAAATAAATACACAGATAACACAGAGGGTATCATTTTAATGATACTTTCTTATAATTGGTTTATGATTACAAAGAGTGGAACAACTTTAAAGCCTGTGTTTTTTGTTTTTCCTTTGTGTATCATCAGAACTTGAGGAAAAATAGAGATGCACCGAATCCAAATGAACTTGTGGGTTTCACTGTAAAAGGCAGATTTAGTCATCTTCAACAATAATTCTCATGGTCTTCCTCCGAGCGTATTTTATTAATGCATAAATCAATTAAATGGCACCTTCTCTCATGCACCAGCTCTTGTACAACACAGCCTTTAATTATACCACTTTGTAGATTGTCTGATGTTTGACTGACTGATTTAATTTCATATTTTGCTTGTGGGTTTGGGCATGACATCCTGTACAGCTCTTGAGTCTTTGATGATGTGAATTTAGTCTAATATTGTGGTGTTTCTGCTTATGACTCTTGGCTTTATTGTTAAATTGGAATATTGTGAGACAGATTTTCATGTGCACTCAGACTAGCCTATGCCCCGTGACTTCAGGGGTCGGTTGTACTTGCTGGCATGGTATAGATTGCTTGGTGTGAGTTTCGTTTCTTGTGTAACTCAAGGCTTTTCAAGTATCAAAGCCTGTTAGTAATGTCAGAGTCCAACGCAAACCAGAATGAGCACTTGAGTTGATCGATGAGATGATATCATCGTCATCATCATGTCTGCTCACTCTTTTTAGTGGATATGAAATTCATTTTGTGTGTAAAATTTTATTGAATGTGTACTACTCTGACTCTGCACTTTTGAAAATTCCTGGACAAGCTAATTCTGATCTAAATTATGTTTAAGTTTCAATACAATCAAGCTGAGGATACAGATTATAAACTGGACCACCTTAGGCTGAACCCCTTGTGCAACTGGCTGTTGGACTTTGTGATGGGGAGACAGCAGGCAGTACAGGTCAGCAGCAACACATCCAACACCACCACACTAAACACAGTGGCCTCCAAACGATGTGTGCTGAGCTCCTTTCTCTTCTATGATACCCCATTTCATTCAAAATTAAATAAATACGAGCCGCTCGTTGGAACAGTGGGTTAAGCAGCGGCTCATATACTGAGGCTACAGTCCTCCTGCAGTCGTCGCAGGTTCCAATCCTGGCCTGCGCATCTTTGCTGCATGTCATCCCCATTCTCTCTCTCTCTACCCCCTTCCTGTCTGCAACTTCAATAAAGGGCCACTAGAGCCACAAAAAAATCTTTAAAAAAATAAAAAAAATACTTAAATGGATAAATGTTCAATAAAATAAATTGATGATAATGAAATAAATACAAAATGAATTAATAAAATCTTTTCAAATTTTTTCATTTGATTTTTAAAAATATGAAATGTAAAAAAGCATATATATATATATATATATATATATATATATATATATATATATATATATATATATATATATATATATATATAAAATAAAGATTGTATTAATTTTGTATGTCATTGTCATATCATGTTCTGGGTCTCTGGAGAGCGCCTAGAGACAACTTCTGTTCTAATAGACGCTATATAAATTGAATTGAAAATTGAATATTTATTTTATTGAATATTTAATGATGTAAGTATTCATTTATGTATTTGATTTTGAATGAAACGGTGTTCCATACTCTGACCCTCCTGACCCAAAACAGCACAGCGATGCATGGCTCCAATCTCTCCAAGCTCAAGTTTGAAAATGACACAACTGTGATGGGTCTCATCAGCAACAGAGATGAGACAAACTACAGAAGCGAGGCGAGTCGCCTTGGTGTGATGTGGAGACAACAATCTCTCTGTGAATGGGGAGGAGGCCAAGAAGATTGTTGTTGACTTTAGAAGAGCACACACCCAGCATGCTCCTCTGACCATCAATGGTGCTTCTGTTGAGATGGTAACAGCACCAAGTTCCTGGCTGTGCAAGAGGATTCTTCTGGACTGTTAACAATTCATCACTGGCCACGAAGGCACAAAAATGTCTCTTCGTCCGGAAACTGAGAAGAACCAGATTCCAGGCCCCCATCATGACCACCGTCCATGGAGGCACAATCAAAAGCAGCCTGACCACTGACTAGTGTGGTACGGTGTGACTTGCGGTGTGACTTGCCGATTTAGTGCCGCAAGGCAAGTCACGTAGAGAGCAGCTGAGAAGATGAGGGGTGACATCCGCTGCTAGTCCAAGACACGAAAAAACATGGAAACGCACAACGAGCACACGAGCCCTGGAAATCTGCAAGAGAAAAAACAAACAGACACGAGAACAGGCAGAGATACGAGCAGCAACTATCCCAGGTCCCCGGGACCCAATCACAGCTAGGCTAGGCTACCGCAACTATCTGACTCCCAAAACTGCGGAGCGAGCAAGCAGGTGAACGAGCAGATGTGTATGTCTGTGTAGCTGTGTGTGTGTGTGTGTGTGTGTGTGTGTGTGTGTGTGTGTGTGTGTGTGTGTGTGTGTGTGTGTGTGTGTGTGTGTGTGTGTAATAGTCCTATCAATGCGCCACCTGAACTGTATCTATAGTGGAGGAGCGGGGGAGGCAACCCCGCCCCCCGAGAGACCAGAGAGACCCCCCCCCCCCACCCCCCGGCGGCGGCCGAGGGGGCCCGCGTGCGGGGCCCCCATGACACGGGAAGAAGCAGCCAGGGATCCCGCGGCGGTGGACCAGGACCCAGGAGAACCCCAACAACCCGGTCCGGGCCGGACATGCGGTCAGGAGGCCCTCACCCTCCTGGCGAACGACCCTCACCTGGCGAGGAGCAAGTCTGCCCGGAGAGACGGGGCCACCCCGACTGCCGACGCGGGCAGGTGCACCCGCCCTTACGAAAGCGCCCCCCCAGGACCAGAGGAGCACCCCGCCAGCGGGAGGGACCGGAGACGGGCCCGGAGAGAGGGAACCCCCCAACAAGGCGACACCCGCGCGGGCCCGACAACGGAGGGCCCCAGACCCAGGCATCCCATTCATTCATCCATCCATTTTCTATAATAATAATAATATAGTATAATAATAATAATTAAAGCTGCAAGCAGCGATGAACGGGCCCTTGCGCATACAATTTCCACCAATAAAGGTCAAGGACTCAAAACGATAACACCACCCATGACTCTTTACGTGAAACCATTCAAAAGTTATGGCAGAAAAAAGGAACTATCACATATCGACCAATCAGAAGAAGGGGCGGGGCTAATTTGCACCAATTATGTTCAAGTACTCAAAACCGAGTCCGATGACAGTACCCACGAGTCTTTATGTCAAACCATTCAAAAGTTATGACAGAAAGTAGGAACTATAAAATATGAACCAATCAGAAGAAGGGGGGCGCGCTTTTTGGCGTCTAGCGTCGCCACGGTAACACTTTTGACTGAGAAAGGTAATGTGCATCGTCGCAGGATGGAGACGCACATTTTGATGTATAACACACCTGGGTGCACGTTACGGTTCGGGCGAAGAAGCGACAGAAGGAATGGCATAAATTGGCCATGGCGCCAAGAGACTTTTCTTTAAGTTGGGACATGATACAGGTGTGTACCGATTTTCCTGCATGTACGTCAAACCGTATTGTGGGGCTTGAGGCACAAAGTCTTCTAGGGGGCGCTGTTGAGCCATTAGGCCACGCCCATTAATGCAAACCATTAAATATAAAATGTTTTGCCAGGCCTGACTTGCGTGCAAAATTTGGTGGCTTTTGGTGAATAAAAACGAGAAAAAAAAATTCCTACAGATACAATAGGGCCCTAGGGTAGGTGCTCGGGCCCTAATAAATTATACATTTTTTTTGACCTGCTGATGGAGGCCCAAAATGTTGTGCGTCTTCCATCGCAGGACTCATTCATTCACTCCCCATTTCCCCCTCCCCGGGGGGTCCAGCACTGCCAGGTAGCCCCCCGTGCAGCACGGCGAGCCCACGCCAGGACCCGGGCACCACGACCACCCTGCCCCAGGCTAAATGCGGTAGCAATAAAGCTACTTTGAATCTGACAAATTTACGGTGTGGAAATATTATAAAAAGATTTTGCTTGCGCTTGTATTTGTCCAACCTTTTTAGAGTTGCCCTTGTTGTTGAAAATTCATCCGTCACCTGTTCATGTTGATAAAAGCGGCATTCTGATTTTGTCCCAGTTTCATTTACCGCTCATGTCTACGATAAAGACTTCAGCCACGAAATCTGTTTTTTCCGGGTAGTCCACCCGACACTGCCTGCAGCCTGCCATTGCTGTATCTGCAGGGCTTGTTGACAAACATGAAGAGGAGAAGCATGTGTTTATTTTCGGAGGAAATTACATTCTTGGCCCACAGTGGTATAGTAAAGAGGGGCATAAAAGCATGTGTGGTATGAATAATGAGAGCTGATGTTGTATCTTATTTGAGGTTAATCCTTACTCATCCATCTCACTGTACAGATTTAAAAGTCAAGACCTTCATGCCTCTATTTTGAAATGTAATCTGCTTTCCTTCTCTTAATGGTCTGCATAGCAGCTGGACTGGTTTACACGATTACATCATGCATATATATATATATATATATATATATATATATATATATATATATATATATATATATATATGTATATATGTATATATATATATATATATATACTGTAAACTGTACCCATCTGGACATTGTGCATCATTGGAATGGCCACAGATGAGTTCAGTTGATGGTACATTTCACTTAATGGTCCCAGTGGAATAGCAGTACGATAGCCCACGCATGTAAAACTCCATGAGTTGTTAGTGTTACCTTGCTTCATCCTCCATGCATGGCTTACTGTGAGATATCAGCAACATCACATAGTGGAGGCTTCTGAAAGGGGAAAAAAAAAACAGCTCAGCACACTTCTATGTGTTCCCAAGATAACATCACATCAAATGTGTATGTAAAGTACAGTTTTCAGTTTTGTTTGTATATTTACGTTCATGATCTAATTAAAAGATTACAGAACAATGGTGCCCAAATAAAAGTGCCTTTCTTTTTTTTAGTAGGGTTTTTTCACGGTGATAGGTTCAGAGCCTCAGTGCTTATTATAAACCACTATACATACTGACATTCACTCCCGGTAAATCTGCTCCCATGTCTGACAGCAGCATGACTAATAGATGCTCTGATCAGTGTTCGCCATCGGATGATCCACGAGAGGAAATGGTCTGGATGAGAAAATAGCAGTTGTGAGCCTTAGCTGCTCTAAGCGTTACAGTAAATTGCATGTTTGCAAAGGTGCATCGTCACATCAATTCAGACTGCAAACTCTTTAAATGTTATGCTCCTATACAGATCGCCATGGCAACGAGTAGATGGAAGAAGATATATAAGAACAAACAAGTACACCCACTCATGACATATGCTTAGCTACAGGTTGTTCTTGCATTTTTCATTTTGGTACATATTTGCAGGAGTTTTATTTTTCAAGCTAACTACCTACAAATGCGTTTTTCTAGGCATGCCCTGATAAATAAAAATGCTGCAGCATAAACCAATTTTTATATCTTAACAAGCAAAATTCTAAAGAATTACTTATCCCTTAATTTTATAGAGTTACAGTGTGGATGAAAGCGCTGTATTTCATATAATCCATCATGAAGCTACAGTCAGCAGCAGATTATCTTAGCTTAGTATAAAGTATGAAAGCAACGCAAACAGCTGGCCCTGCTCTTCGCATAAACCCATAAACCTGACGAATTAAGACGCTACGGCTGATTTTTGTTTGATGAAAACAAAACAATCCAGGGGTTTATGGATGTTTATCTTTCGGCGACAAGATATTTTCAATCACCTGCCTTCAGTCCAGATGTTTCAATCCCTCCAGTCTGCTCTCTTGAGTCAAGGGAGGGGCGTGCCACGAGTTGAACCCACAAGAGACCATGAACTCGCTCTTACGTCATATGGACATCATCACACAAACTTTTCATGTTAAGACAGATATGTCTTTGCAAAAGAAAAGGAAAACAATATAGCTATGGAAATCTTCCTGCTGCACAAGGATTGTGTCAACCGCCTCACTGCCACATGACTTATAACAGACTTGAAAAAGGGTCACTCTGTGCCAGCCTACCTAATACTCACAGCTCCTGTCATGGATTTCCCCAAAAAGTTTTATGTCTAAACTTCTTTCAAGTTCATGGTAATTTATAAAACCTTTACACATTAAGTTCTTGAATAATCTTTAAAAGTTGGGTCCTCGGTATCCCCCCCTCCACCTGGACAGGTTTGACATTTTATAATGAGTTGTCATGAAATTCTAGGGATATTTAATACATAAGCAGTTTATTCTGAAAGTTGTACAGAAACATTTATAATTAAAGCTGCAAGCAGCGATGAACGGGCCCTTGCGCGTACAATTTCCACCCATAAAGATCAAGGACTCAAAACTAAGTCCGATGACACCACCCATGACTCTTTATGTCAAACCATTCAAAAAATATGGCAGAAAATAGGAACTATCAAATATCGACCAATCAGAAGAAGGGGCGGGGCTAATTTGCACCAATTAAGGTGAAGGAGTCAAACCCGAGTCCGATGACACCACCCACGACTCTCTATGTCAAACCATTCAAAAGTTATAGTGGAAAATCAGAAGGGGCAGGGCTAATTCAGGCCAATAAAGGTCAAAAACTCAATACCGAGTCCGATGACACCACCCACATGTCTTTATCACAACCCGTTCAAAAGTTATGGCAGGGAATAGGGACTATCAAATATCGACCAATCAGAAGAAGGGGCGGGGCTTATTTGCACCAATTATACTCAAGGACTCAAAACCGAGTCCGATGACACCACCCACGAGTCTTTATGTCAAACCATTCAAAAGTTATGGCAGAAAGTAGGAACTATCAAATATGGACCAATCAGATGAAGATGGCGCGCTTTTTGGCGTCTGTCGTCGCCACGGTAACGCTTTTGACTGAGAAAAGTAATACGCGTCGTCGCAGGATAGAGACGCACATTTTGATGTATAACACACCTGGGTGCACGTTACGGTTCGGGCAGTATTAACGGCCGAAGAAGTGGCATAAATTGCGCCAAAATTACACGATTCATTCAAAATGGCTGACTTCCTGTTCGGTTTCGGCCATGGTGCCAAGAGCCTTTTCTTTAAGTTGTGACATGATACAGGTGTGTACCGATTTTCGTGCATGTACGTCAAACCGTATTGTGGGGCTTGAGGCACGAATTTTTCTAGGGGGCGCTGTTGAGCCATTTTGCCACGCCCATTAATGCAAACCATTAAATATCAAATTTTTCGCCAGGCCTGGCTTGGTGCAAAATTTGGTGACTTTTGGGGCACGTTTAGGGGGGCAAAAAGGCCCTCATTTCGTTGGAAGAAAAATAAAAACGAGAAAAACAACAAGTGCTCGGCCCTAATAATACATTTTTTTTCAGCAAACAACGATTCTTCATCTTTAATAAATAATGTTGTCATTTGATTTAATTTTATTAAACTATTAATAAATGTACGCCCCAAACTAACTACTGCATTAAAAATTGACTGTCACGGATTTCATACTTTACAGACTTTATTCTCTTTGTTGCAAAACAAGAAACGGATATAAGAAGAGCATTTCTTGCCACTACAACTGACACTGTAAAGTGCATGTTGTGCAGAAAGCATGTGAAGTGCAGTAGAACAATATACTTGCAGCAGAACAATATCACAAGATCAGAATAGTTCAAGAGAGAGGTGTGAAGGTTGCAGAAAGTCCAGTTCACAATTACTGTGCCGATGAGTGGGGTTTGAGGTTGTTTGTATGGTGGGAGTGGGTCAGAGGGATGTGCTGGATGCAATCTGTCTTTCAGGATCTTATTTACTCCACACAGGTCGCAATGTGTAGACAGCAACAAAATATCAATCCCATCACAATGATTCTCCTAGCAGTTTTCACCACTCTTTGAAGGTCCTGTCATTTAGCGTTGGTACAACTGAAAAATCACACTGGCAGTCCATGGGTCAGTAGTCGGGGTCGACAACCACCTTGTCCTTTTCTGATGTGAAACAGAAAGTGTTCAACTCCAGTCCCTTGACTGACCACTTGCTTCCATGAGATAGTCAGTTTCCTTTTGACCACCATGTTAAAATGTCCATCTGTACAGCAGAAATAAACATTAACAGCATGGTTCAAAAATGGTTTTGATCTCTAGAGCTACACTTGACATTCATGACTGTTAAACAGGCAGCGATTTGGTATTTATGTTTTATTTTTCAACCACCTCAGGTAAAATTAAATCAAGCATCAAATGTATGCATAAGTAGGGGCATAGTCTTTGGTCATCTTAGCACTTAGCAGGACCTGAACTTCTGAGCTGTGAATGAAGCCCAGACAGAGCCTAATATGGTTTGCAATGCTGTTAATTGTACTAATGGACCCACTAGTTCTGGGTTAGCCAGGAAGAATGTGAGGATAAAGTTTAGTAAAGCAGTAACCAGCCTGTGTTAGACATGCCTCAGCTAGGCGATGCCAGCCTCCCTAGGGGCTTCATCACAGCTGGGTCCCAGCTCTCCAGCAGAACCACCCTCCAGGAAGGTTATCCTTCTGGATTGAGTAATTTTGCCCAGACCACCCTTGAGACTCAACTGTAGCCACGGGACTGCAATGACATTTAAAACTGCTGGACTTCCGCTGAGAGCTACACAGATTTTCCGTCATGACTCGCTTAAAGAGACAGTAGCCACCTAAGACTAAGCCCTGGGGAACCGCTAGGGTGCTTTCATTTTCACAACAGCTCGTTGTGGGTCCTGATCGACTGGATTTCTGCCTCATTTTTTTGAATGAATTAATGAATTAATTAATTAATTTTTATTTCGAACATGTATGTAAAAAAATATGAACAAAAAAAATAAATAAATAAACAGTAACATCTTCATATTCATATATGTTCGAAAAAAGAAGTAAAAAGAAGTATACACTTTTTCCTAGTTCCTACCCCTTTATAACTCTAAGAGTTTACATTATTGTTAATATTATATCTACACAATATCCATATAAATATAGTCTATATAAATACAACATAAACATGCCTATTACTAAATAATTATACGTATAAGTAAATAGAAAATATAAATATTACATAATTATATCAATATATAGAAAATAAAAATATTATATAAATCTATATAAATATACACTATATAAACTACCTAAATATCCTTATAAATATATATATATGCTACATACCTAATAAATATATAACATTACATAATTATAACTATCCCTCTCAACATATAATATATACTACATAAATATCCACATAAATATCTAAACATATCTTAAGCAAGTATAATATACAATTTTTCCCTATTTTATTTGTTTCTCACACTCCTCGCTAACCCATTTCCTCTTCCATATACCTGTTTATAAATCATTTTTTGTATCTCTTTTTAAACAGATTTATATTTCCTGCTCCAAACTGTTCTACAGTGTAACTCTACAGTTCCATATGCACATGCTTTTCATTATTGTTCGTACTTTATCCATCCATCCATCCATCGTCCGCCACTTATCCGTTCCCGGGTCGCGGGGGCAGCAGTCTCAACAGAGATGCCCAGACTTCCTTCACCCCAGACACTTCCTCCAGCTCTTCCTCCAGCTCTTCCTCCAGCTCTTCCTCCATCTCTTCCTCCATCTCTTCCTCCATCTCTTCCTCCAGCTCTTCCTCCAGCTCTTCCGAGGGGGTCCCAGGCGTTCCCAGGCCAGCCGAGAGACATAGTCTCTCCAGTGTGTCATGGGTCTTCCCCGGGGTCTCCTCCCGGTGGGACATGCCTGGAACACCTCCCTAGGGAGGCGTCGAGGAGGATCCGGTACAGATGCCCAAGCCACCTCAGCTGACTCCTCTCAATGTGAAGGAGCAGCGGCTCGACTCCGAGCTCCTCCCGGGTGACCGAACACTATCTCTAAGGGAGCGTCCAGCCACCCTGCGGAGGAAACTCATCTAGGCCGCTTGTATCCGCGATCTTGTCCTTTCGGTCACTACCGAGGGTGCATGGATTGACCGGTAAATTGAGAGCTTCGCCTTTCAACTCAGCTCCTTCTTCACCACGACGGTCCGGTACATCGACCGCATAACTGCGGACGCTGCACCGCATCGTTCCCTCACTCGTGAACAAGACCCCGAGATATTTGAACTCCTCCACCTGAGGCAGGAGAAGGCACGCCACCCTTTCCCGGTGGAGAACCATGGCCTCGGTTTTGGAGATGATGATTCTCATCCCTGCCGCGTCGCACTCGGCTTCAAACCGCCCCAGCACATGCTGAAGGTCCCGGTACGATGAAGCCAACAGGACAATGTCATCTGCAAATAGCAGAGACGAAACCAGATCCCCTCCGGCCCCTGGCTGCGCCTAGAAATCCTGTCCATAAAAATTATGAACAGGACCGGTGACAAAGGGCAGACCTGCCGGAGTCCAACATGCACCGGGAACAAGTCTGACTTACTGCCGGCAATGCGAACCAAACTCCTGCTCCGATCATACAGAGACCAGACAGCCCTTAGTAGAGGGCCCCGGACGCCATACTCACCGAGCGCCCCCCACCGAATGGCACGAGGTACATGGTCAAATGCCTTCTCCAGATCCACAAAACACATGTAGACTGGTTTGGCAAATTCCCATGAACCCTCGAGCACCCTGCGGAGGGTGTAAAGCTGGTCCAGTGTTCTACGGTCGGGACGAAAACCGCACTGTTCCTCCTGAATCCGAGGTTCAACTATTGGCCATATTTTCCTCTCCAGTACCCTGGCGTAGACTTTCCCGGGGAGTCTGAGAAGTGTGATCCCCCTATAGTTGGAACACATTCTCCGGTCCCCCTTTTTAAAAAGAGGGACCACCACCCCGGTTTGCCACTCCAGTGGTACTGTCCCCTTCCTCCATGCAATGTCGCAGAGGCGTGTCAACCAAGACAGCCCTACGATATCCAGAGACTTGAGGTACTCAGGGAGGATCTCATCCACCCCCGGTGCCACTGAGGAGCTTATGAACCACCTCAGTGACCTCGGCTTGGGTGATGGATGAGCACGCCCCAGGGTCCCCACTCTCTGCTTCCTCAGTGGAAGGCATGTCAGTCGGGTTGAGGAGATCCTCGAAGTATTCCTTCCACCGTCCGACAATGTCCCCAGTCGAGGTCAACAGCTCCCCACCCGCACCGTAAACGGTGCCGGCAGAGTACTGCTTCCCCCTTCTGAGGCGCCGAACGGTCCGCTAGAATTTCCTCGAGGCCGACCGAAAGTCTTCTTCCATGGCCTCCCCGAACTCCTCCCAGACCCGAGTTTTTGCCTCCAGGACTGCCCGAGCCGCGGCTTGCTTAGTAGTCTCTTCACCCTGCCCGGCTACATAAAGAGCGACTGCACACCAGCAATGGGTCTCTGCTGGGAGGAAGGACAGAGCTGCTGTGTGCTGGTTCACGTGTGTTTGGGTGAATAAAGATTCCAAGATTTCTGCACTAAACCCCGGGTCCTCTGTCCTATCGGTCGACCCCAAGTAGCACGTGCTTGCTACAGTGGCATCCAACGTGGGGCCCGACAGGATGACGGAGGAACGGGCCCTTGAGACGCTGCTCCAGGGCCAGGCGGAGCAGCAGATCGCAGCCCTGGAGGCGCTGGTGGCACAGCAGCCGGCAGGCCGTGAGGCGGAGGCTGCAGGCCGCCAAGCGACGGCTCCTGAGGCAGCCCCAGCGACGCACCCCGGTGCCACCCCGGAGGTTCGCCACTGCGGTCCTGGCCACTGCGGTCCTGGCCACTGCGGTCCTGGCCACTGCGGTCCTGGAGGATGCGGTCCTGGAGGATGCGGTCCTGGAGGCGTCGGCCGCTGAGGTGGAGGCGCCAACTTCAGTTCTGGAGGCGGTCCTGGGCGCAGTTCGGCCAGCGCCGCGGATTCCGTCTGCCCCTCGGCCACCCTCGTCCCAGTCCCGAGAGCGGCCCTCTCGCTGGTCGGCCCGACCCAGAGGACTCGGATGGCGGTCCCTGGCTTCCTCTTCCGCTCCGAGGGGGGGCGATGGGGGTGTGTGGCAGGGTGGAGGATTGGGTGTGGGCTGCGGGGAAGCAGCCACTCAGCTGATTGGGCAGACCTGTGCCCAATCAATCTCTCCACCCTGCCTGGCTACATAAAGAGCGGCTGCACACCAGCAATGGGTCTCTGCTGGGAGGAAGGACAGAACTGCTGAAGGTCCTGGTTCATGTGTGTCTGGGTGAAAGAGTAAATGAAACATTTCCTCCTCGAAACCTTGTGTCCTCTGTCCTGTCGGTCGACCCCAGTGGCACTGGCTCAAGTAAATCATCCACAGCTGCCGTCATTTTTTCAATAATTTTATATTACAAACATTTGTCCACGGATATTGCCACTCCTCCAACCTTTTTGTTCTTTCTGTTGATATAATTGAATTCCTATCCGTTGAGTTCAAAACCGTTAAGTTCAAAATCGACTTCCTTCTCGTTGTTTATCCAGGTTTCTGATACTGCTATTATGTTGAATTGAGTACTGAACAGACTGAGATATTCCTTGATTTTGTGGAAGTTGGTGTATAGACGAATCCGGCGAAACCCGGAAGTCGAGCGGGCCGCCATTACTGCGGTGGCGGCTCCGCTCCTCCGCTCCAGCCCATAGACATATATACGTATGGATCTATTACTCCGATCCCGGCCAGGCTCTCTTAATGTATTTGTATCATCGGAAAACTCCTGTCCCGTCACGTGCATTTGTTTTGATAGTGAATGAAGACGGGACGGACTGTCAAAACCACTTTTCTGTTTCACCAAGTGAACAGACGGAACGCAAAAAAAAGATGTTAAACTGCTGGAAAGGAACTGGAATTTACCTGGATACCTTAAACAAGGAAGCCAGGGAGCGGTATATGGAGAAAATAATGATTATTAACGGTTTGATCCATATGAAATCACTACTAGTGGAGCTCCGATGAGGATTTACTGCCGCAGTTCTGCACAACCCACGTCTTACTACCTTGTTTAGTGTTTGACAGCTGCTTTGGTAGATGTTTGACTCGCCATGTGTTTCAATAAATTAGTATAATAGTACAACATACAGTACATCTTTTTTATTACTCTTACTTCTCTTTTCTTTTTTTTTATGCTGAAGAGGCTCCGAGACATGAGCAATATTTTTGTTTTCCTCGTGAGATTATTTTTTTCTTCTGCAGCTACAAATAGAGTTAATATTTTTTCCTCAACAAACTAGTTTTATCTGCAGATTGGGGTTATGTATGTATGTATTCTGTATCATCCGGAGCTGAGATAGTTCTGCCCTTCAATTAGAGACCTGTAATTGCGTTTTTTTTCGTCATCGGACGCCAGGCGATCAATAAAATATTATTGGATACCTAAAATTAAACAAAACATACACAGGTAATATTTAATTGTGCAGACATGCCTCGTAAGGAGAGGAGGTGGAGAGAGCTATATTACAGTGTTTAATCATACACTCCCTTATCTCCCTATTCCTCTATTCTTTCCTGCTTATCGCTCAAACAAATCATTATTTATAAATTAACATCAGCATTAATTTAAGATACCTTCATTATTTATGGAAGGCCACTGTCTAACATCATCAATCCAGCTATAATGATGCTGTAGAGCGTCAGGTTACAATAACAGCGCTGCGGTGGCAGATTGACACCTGCCACCGCAGCAATGGCGCCGCCGCAAGATGGCGGCGCACACAAACCGGTCGCCGGATTCGTCTATAGACTTCTGCTGTTGAAGTGAATAATTGATATCTTAAGCTCTGATTTAATCATTGTTTTGTATTGTTTTTCTGTGTAATAACGGCAGCTGTAGTTGATATCGTAGGTGAGTAGGTTATTTTCTGGATCAATATTATTTTCTATATCTTGTGCTTTGTGTTCAGTCTAAACAAAAGTGTCCAGTTCTCTTGTCATGATTGTGGGTGTGGTGTGTTTATTTCTTTTTCTTGCTTTGTTTTCCTTCATCAGAATTTGTCCAGTTCTCCAATGTCTCTGATAACCAGAACCTTGGCCTCTTCTGGACTTCCCTTCAGTTTAATGAATATTTTACAGTTTTGTGTCCAAGTGTTTTGTATTTTTCCTCGCTTTCTCAGGAGTCTAGCCATTCTAGCTATGTCTGCATTTTTCTTGGTCAAGTGTTCGTTCAAATACACATCCGATCCTTTTAGTTTTCTCCCTTGTTTTAATAGTTGGAGTAATGCTTTCTGTTAGCAGATCTTATTATTATGGCTGGTTTGCTTGTGTTGTTTCTCCGTGGGAGAGGGTGACAAGCTTCGATGTTTTTGTTGTTTACCTCAATCCCCTTGGGGTGAAGGAATGCTGTCACCTGTTGCTCCACAGAGTTAGCGTCCTCCTCTCTCTGCTCCTCTCCGTCTCCTCCTGTCACTGCCCGGGCGTATGACCGGGGCTTAATCTGCAGTCCGGTCACAATGATGTTCCTTTTCAATGTTGTGCAGCCGCAGAGCTTTGATCTCCTCCACCATATCCAGGATGTTCCTCTGCTACAGCCTGACAGCAGAAACTTCCTCACCCAGAAAGTCGAGGGATTTCTTGATTTCCTCCATCTCCTCGACCGAGGGAACTTTCTTCGGGGCCATCGCGTTTACGGGTGTAATTAACCGCCGCTGCTAGCCTCCGCTCAGCTAGTGGGAACCGCCGCGGGCGTGATGTTGTTAGCCGCCGCTTCTAGCGTCCGCTCTGCCGGTGGACTCTGCTGCTTCTCAGTGCTGCTTCTCAGTGCTGCTTCTCCACAGTGCTGCTTCTCCACAGTGCTGCTTCTCAGTGCTGCTTCTCCACAGTGCTGCTTCTCCACAGTGCTGCTTCTCAGTGCTCCTCCACAGTGCTGCTTCTCCACAGTGCTGCTTCTCAGTGCTTCTCCACAGTGCTGCTTCTCCACAGTGCTGCTTCTCCACAGTGCTGCTTCTCCACAGTGCTGCTTCTCAGTGCTGCTTCTCCACAGTGCTGCTTCTCCACAGTGCTGCTTCTCAGTGCTTCTCCACAGTGCTGCTTCTCCACAGTGCTGCTTCTCAGTGCTTCTCCACAGTGCTGCTTCTCCACAGTGCTGCTTCTCCACAGTGCTGCTTCTCCACAGTGCTGCTTCTCCACAGTGCTGCTTCTCAGTGCTGCTTCTCAGTGCTGCTCAGTCTCAATGTTTAACATCACTTACTTCAAATGTGGTTTTGGCAGCAACATCAGAAATAAGGATTGGGTTGACAGATTTCATCAGAATGAAAAGAGTGTAAAGTTGGTTAGCATTTAAGGCTAGCATGAGCTTAGCCAAGCTAAAAGACCTAACCTATTTATAACGCGCTTTTGTGTGATTGCCACCAAGCAAAAGCACGTTATAAATAAAAATTTGTTTATTTATTCCTCGACGGGCCAATTAAAGGCTGGCTTCAAAAGTGAGTCAATCTCCATTGACCTCCGTGTTAAAATCTCCAAAAAAATGTTTCATTCCATGAAAATTCTAAGGTTCTGAGGTTTTTTTTTGTTTTGTTTTTTTGTACCACGCCAGGATAGTTTATATCAAGACATTTATTGCCAATATATTTTTTATTAGTAATATTTGCCAAGTAACCATAAATGTGTACGAACCAAGCTTCGGCTAGACCTGACCTGTCATTTTTGATTTTGCCGTCAAGTTGATATGTAAAATGGTATATCCCAGTGTAAATGCGTAAAGGATATTTTGCAGATATTTCGGCGGGGTTCGACTTTGATTCGCGGTGGGCGTGTTCTCATCGGCTTGCTGAGGAACATAGCTGCAACCCGTAGGAAGAAAAAAAGGCTTCAAAACCAGTGTTCAGAAACCAATGGGTCATGTGACCGAATCTTCTTCAGTTGTTTATAGAGACTATGGTGGCAACTAAACCAGAGCTGTTCGTCCTGCACATTTACAACACACCACAGTGAAAAAAATACAAAAAAAATCCAGTGTAAAGGGGAAAATGCTATTTAATGCGAATATTGAATAAAAAATTATTATTGCGATGCCTTTGTGATGTTTTTTTAAATATATTTTGCATTCAATCTGACAACTAAAATAGTCTCTGTTTCACACAAAGTGACAGCTGCTGTTAAGAGCAAAACATAGTTTATACAAATATAGTTTATACTAAAATTATAATCAATGCTGGATAACATCTGTAATTCTGAACACACTTTTGAATAAATTATGAATAGTAAAAGTTTCTTATGAAAAGGCTCAATGCTTTTAATACAATCTTTCCTTCAAAAACAATTTGTATTTATCTCAAAGCTATACTTAACTGGTTCTGTGGAAGTCTGTGTTTTCAATCAGAACAACATACAGAAGTAGAGAACGAACAGGCTTGAAATTATTCTTTAAAGCCTTTATCTCAAAATCACAAATTAATTATTCTGTTATCTCAAGATAACAAAGCTTGTTTTGTTGTGATAAGGAGTTAATTTGTGTCGTTATCTCTGCATTTTTTTGAGCAGCTGCTGGCTGAAGCAGGGAGGTGAGAGATGCTCCTCTTCCCATCACTGTCTACTCTTAGACACAATTTACTCCACTTACATCTTTAGTGCAAAAAACAAAAAAAACATTTTGTTCAACCTCAAATATGATCAACTGAACCAGACAGTGAGAGTCTAATGTGTCCATCATTATCTTTGATCTTTGGAAAATAAGCTAATTTGAGATGAAGGAGATAATCTTGTTTTTCATAAGAAAACAAAAGGCATTTCTCACTGAATTAACCTGTTACGAGGGATGAAAATAAACCTTATGTGATCTCAAACTAACAGAGCAGGTAGGGATGTTCCCAGCTTCCATATTACCCATAATGCAAACATATAATATAAACTGATAGCTAAGCTGATGGCTGATATGCACTGATTCAAAAGCATGGTTTACAATTCTTCAAACAAAAGAAACCTGTCTTTGAACTCTTTAGTGTATTTTTGATGATGGCAACATCACTGAAGGAATTTTTAAGTGACTGGGTGCAAAGCAGCAGTGACAGTTAGTTTTATTGTTTTCTGCTTCATATATCTCCCACAACATGTTTATTTCATAACACTGCACTGATTTTATTTTTGTCGTGTGACAGACCTTATTCCATAATTGAACTGATGATGTATTCGTTCTTTTTTTTTTTAAACACAGGGCATGGTTTTCGCAGTTGCATTTGACTGCCACACAGGCCCCAAGGTTGCGAGGGTAAAGTGGTTTTAATTCATCCGCCTGAATACACAACTGCTAAGATTAAACATGCAATGACAATTGAAAAACTTAAGGAAGTAAAGCTCACAGCATGGCCTGCAGTACGGCATCGTTAACGCTGGAGTGTCAGGTGTTGAAATGACCTTGTCACATTAAGTGGCAGATCTAAGGACACTTAGCATTCCTCCCCACTCCTCCAGCAGATGCAGGGTGTTTTTAATGACATTGTCTGCTTCCCGTCAAGTCAGCTGGGGCTTGATATAAGAAAAGTCACCTGGGCAAGGATGGCAGACAGAAAAAAAAAGAAAGTGACATGAAGGGGTTAGCACAGGAGCTCTGCTGGCTTCTGTCTTTCATGCACAGGTTGCACTGAGGAGGAGAATCAGTGCTGAAGGACATTCCACTGCACACAGCACCACAGCGAAGGGTGGCCATTCAATGTGTTTTGTTTTGTTTTTTTCAAATAGATTCAGCGGGATTCATCTACTGAAAAACACACATCCATGTTAGAATATCAACATCTCTGGATTTGTGTGCACGTGAGCTGTCCCTGCTTTATAATTCAGGTGTGGTATTCATGCTTAAATTCCAGTTAGCTTAATCTTCAATTCCAATAGCTCTGCTCCCCTCTGGCTGTTGTCTCTCCGCTCCCTGTGATTTCTTCTTCTCTTTAATTTCCTTTTCGCCGGTCAGTTTTCACAGAAGATTCCTCACAGGCTTGGAAAATGCCTGCCCAGGTAGGGCAGAAATCTGAGTGGAGTGGTGGTGAAGATGAGGGAGAAGCCGGTATGAAGAATCTCCTGCATAAAAGCGCTGATGCAACTGCATTTATTATTTGCAAGTGAGGGCGTTTTTTACTTCACGGTATTTCACTAGTAATAACTTCATGGAGGTAGGGCCCCTTGGCAGTAAAGTTTAAATGAATCCATGATTTAACACTGCTCGTTCCGGCTCCGTTTTTAGCAGCAACTGTAAAATACAACTTCTTTTACAGTATTTTTACATTTGCTTTAATGTTAAACAAAACTTAACAAATTTAACCAATAATTAAAAAAAGTTCCACAATAGCGTCTTTTACGGTGTTTGCCTCCGTAGAGTTCACTGATTTAACCCAAATACCCAAAAGTCACTCTCCAACAGCAGAACATCTCAAGGTTCCATCTGCTTGTTTCAAATTCAATAACAAGGGGACATGGGGGTGTTTAGTTTGAACAATGAAATTACAGGAATTTTTGATCAATAGCATTCGGTTACATTTTTAGCCATTAATTTGTGCATTTTCTGGATCAGTTTAACATAGTTATCATTCATGCAATAATTCGAATATAAGGCAATATAAGCTCCGGGGAAACGTCTGCTGTATCCCTGTGGTTGTCACGATTCCCTCTTTTAATGTTTTTTGTAGCTTTCATTTGAGGGAGTAAATTAAAAGGGGCAGCCTATATAGTGAGAAGTGAGCACTTTTTCAAATGACAAGTGAACGTGTGTCACTTTGTGACACTTTGTTGGTGGTTTTCGATCTGAAAACAATGAAATTCACTTAGCTGTCTAGACCTGAAGAGTACTGTTCAGGGATGTGCTCAGACATTTCAAGGGGCCGTTGACTCAAATGTGAAGGAGCGGTCTGTGAACTGCAGCTTCTGGGGTTATCTCTGACAGAAAAACACTCCAACTTTAAGTAATGATTTTACAATCCTATGAAATAAGTCGCAATATTATGTACAGATGCAGTATATTGTGTACTTATCACTGACAGCAATATCTAATTTTAGTTATTAGTCTGCCTCCAGATTAAAAAGGCCCCTGAGAACACAGAACACAGAATAGAGAATGGTTCTACATTATTTCCATCGTAATGTTTCACCTACTATACAAGAATCAGTCTGGTTCTTCTGGGCTGTATCATCGGATGCAAAAGAAACTGGACACTATTGGATATACCATGCAACAGTCTCTATCTGTCCTGTTGCAGTTGGTTCTTTATCATCTGTACCAGTGGAAATAGCTGTGAGGAGCACGTGAATGGGTATGACTGTTCAGCCTGCCTTTGCTACCTCCTTCAGCTCTTTATAGTTTTGCATCTGTCTCCTCTTTTAAGAAAAGGCTGTGCCCTGTAAGCACCCAAACTATGTAATAATAAATGTAATTGTAATTACTTATGTATTTAGTTATGTATTCATACATTTAAAATGTAAAGTACTATAGGAAGTATATATATGTATAATTGTGCTTTTATATGAATGTATTTTAATTTTCATGGACCCCAGGAAGACTAGTTGGCGTTTTGCGTCCGCTAATGGGGATCCAAAATAAAAAACAAAACAAAACAAAACTTCACGTTACTTTAAAACCTGGCTTAAACCTAATGTTTGAATTGTTACAATTCTGTGTTGCCTGGGCAACAATAGCACGTACCTGTGCACATCTTATGCTGTTGCATCACAAACACAGCACAGAACAATATTCTCTGCCAATATTGTCCACTGCTGGAGGTCCTGACTAGGAAATTGGATTTCTTTAAGACATTTTTATTTTACCATTTAAATTGGAAATGTTGAGTTTCAGTTTCTTTTGAAAGCAAAATCAGCAGATAATGTGTTTCACGTATCTATTATTACATTACATTTTTTCAGAGTTATATACATCTCAAAACAAATCTAAAAGAACTTAACCCATTTTGCACATGATTGACATTACTGCCTTGAAAACAGTCAAACCAACAGACATGTTGAAATGTGTTACCCTTTGGAGAAAAATCTAGTAGTTCATCCTTCCCCCCACTCTGTCTTGCAGTGCTGGATTGGATCAGCTTAAGGGCCCATCAACTTGAGCGTGCACGCTGCTAGAGAAGAGGAGCACATGCTGTATCTACTGCTGACTGATCACATTACTGTGTCAGTGTGTAGAGGGGGATTGATTACATTTGCATGAGATTATTTATATGCTTATGGAAAATATAAGAAAAGGTCCATTCCTGTAGGACGCATCGACAATTCACGTGGTTTCCACATAAAACTCTACTGTGACTATCAAGTGTTTAGAGAAGACGAATGCATGGTTTCCACATAATAGCGAGGATGTGTCCCCTGCTGCGTGCAAGATTTATGGTGGGAAAAGTAATTAAGAAAAAAAAGAAGCAGCAAAGAAATGAGGTAGAACCAGATGACGATGACCTCACTATTTGTTCTGTCAGTTTTGATGAAAATGAAATGGGAGTCAGTCTTTAAAAGGCGTTTTTAGATTAGACCCCGTTTTTATCCCTGGATGATGAAGGCTTGTTTAACACACGCTGGGCAATGTAATTGCAAGCCATGTTATTGCCTCGCCAGTGCCTGAACCCATGTTGAGGGAAGGGAGGACAACTTGGGAGGCGTTATCAAGTTGTACTACGTAGCATGATGGCCTGCTGTCTGTTTGGTCCAAGTGCCAACCATCGTACTTCTGCATCGATGCTCATGCAGAACTAAGATTCGGTTCAGTTCCTCAACTGACCGATGGAGGTTGACTCCAAAAGCAAGTCATTGACTGCGTTTCCATGCATCAATAACCCTTTTAAAACCCGAATATTGGCAATAACCCGAATTTGCACGGTCATGTAAACACCAATAACCCCTTTGAATAACACGAATTTGCTCATATTCCGGTTTTTAAAAACCCCAATATGAGCCCTGGGTTACTCCTTTTCTAACCTGAATATTTGGTCATGTAAACGCCTAACGGAATATCCCCATCAAACGGAACAGGAATTTGTTTTCTGCACATGCTCTGTTCACAAGGAATCCTGGTCTTTTGAGTCCAGGAAGTTCTTATAAACACGGAGAAACCAAGACCAGGAGGAGACTAATCACTTCATAAATGTAATGAAGGATATGAACATTTCTGCATTTGTAGACGGTAGAAAGTACAGGGATAGAAGATTTACAAGAAGGTGAGAGAAAAGTAGAGCGAAGCAGCATTTGTTTTGAATTTGGATACAGGAAGAAGAAGCAGAAATGACGCTAATTGCGTCATCACGTTCTCCGTGCGTCGCTGGTTTGATCCAGATATCCCAAATGATTAATTACCATGTAAACAGGGATAACCCTGTTTGCTCACGCATGGAAACACATTATTCCCAATGTTTCAGTAACCAGAATATTTAGCAATAACCCGAAACCCAGAAATAAACGTATTTACAGCCTAGTTAAAAAAGAAAAACATTTTGGCCTCAATCGTTTGATTTCACATCCATGACAACTCTGAGGTGGATGAATCTTTTTGTACCACTTTAGGAGATATTATATAAAGCATTACATTCATTTCTAATATAATTGAATGACAGTCGGCTCAGCCAATGGCTAGCCACTATCACTTTCTTATCTGTAATCATCATGCTACCACTCTTTACTAACCCAGCTTTGGCTAAAATTGAGTCATTTTTGATTTTGATATGTCCACATGTTAAACAGTAGATCCCGCTGTCAATGGATATTTTGCAGATATTTCGGTGGGGTTCGGCTGTAGGAGCTGGGAGCAACGCTAACTTTGATTGACATACGTGAGCGTACTGGCTTCAAAACCAGTCTTCAGAAACCAATGTGTCATGTGACCTAATGTTTCATCCATTGTTTTATCCAGTCTGTGGTTTGGTTGGTCTAGCAGGCTAGTGGTCGGGATGAAAGAGATGGAGGGGGTGGTGGACCCATTCGGAATTGATGTTGGACTTGCGTAGTGACTTCCAAATCACATTAAACAAATATATGACCAGCAGTCTCCCTCTGCCACTGCTACTGCTGTAGTCATTGACTGCAGATAACTGCTCTCTTCAGTTTATTAATGACTCGAGTTTTGTTTCTTGCAAAGCCCTCGTCTGTCTTTTAGCAGCCAGTTGCAGATTACAGTTCTGTGATATGCCGATTTATCACGTCCACGGTTGTCAGGATGAGGAGCTTGCAGACATCTTGTCACCAACAAGTCCCATCCACGACCCCACGTCAGTTATGTTTACATTAGGCCCTACACGTGATTAAGTAAACCCTCGGAGGCAAGTTGTTGGTGGGACCGTGTCAACACCTCACCCAGTGTAAAATGGACAGGTAACACGCCAGATGTGTTAAAAATGCAGGGTATCGAAAAGGAGCTATCGACATCTTAACAAGCTGCAGGTCTTTAAAAACTGAGGAACAGCTGAATATCATCAGCATAAAAGTAAATGCAAACATAATGTAAACCAAGGGATTCTACTATATGAAGAGAAAACAGTTTAATTCAATTTTATTTATATAGCATTACAACAGAAGTTGTCTCTAAACGCTTTCCAGATACCCAGAAAATGACCCAAGCAATTACATAAAGATAAATATAAACAATGGCAGGTAAAAACTCCCCTAATGGGAGAAAAACTTTAAGCCAAAAACATGAGGCGAGACAAGTTTATTTGTATAGTAAATTTCAGCAACAAGGCAATTCAAGGTGCTTTGCATAGTGAAAACATGAAGTAAAACATGCAGTGGCATAAAGATAAAGGACAAGTAAAACAAATAAAAGACAAGTTGTACTTAAGCTAGAGTTAGTGTTGTAGTGAAGTTAACATTCTTTAAAAAAAAAAATTAAATTCATAATGGTTACAATAATTCTATCAAATATCAAACAGATGAGTTTTTAATCATATCATAACAAAGGTCATCTCATGACACAATACGTAAAACAGAGATAAAAGTGATCGGATATAACACATTAATTAATGTATAAAAACATAAGCACCAGAAAAAGATCAGCATCAGTTTGAACACAGAACAAACCTGAACCAGAGGACCTGAGATGTATGGATGGTTGATATGGCAACAAAAGGTCTCTGATGTATTTTGGTCCTAAACCATTCAGGGATTTATAAATTAACAGAAGTATTTCAGAGTCTATTCTGAGATACGGGGAGCCAGAGTAAGGACCTCAGAACCAAAGTAATGTGGTCCACTTTCCTAGCACTGAGAACTCGGCAGCAGCATTGTGGGTTCACTGTAGTTGTCTGATTTACTTTTTAGGCAGACCTGTGAAAACACGGGTGAAATATATATATATTTCACCAGATAAGAGCTGTTCTTGGTTTGAGAGATAAAGTTAAATGCATTTACAAAATCATCTCAATGTACTTTAACAGAGAAGCAAATACGTTCAATTCAATGCAGAGTAGTCATAATGCAGTCATTCCAGTTAAGTACATCCATATTCTAGACCCACTTATTCGGATCACAGGGCCAGCAGGACAGCAATGCACTGCAGGGCCACAAACAGAACTATCTCACACCCACACTCACTCCTGTAGAGCAACCCCATTTTTGGAGAGGTGTATGTATGTGTATATAACATATACTGTATTGGAATACGTAGTTTGACTGCTTTCAGAAGTAGGTGGTTATGAGAAGGAATTACATTGAAACATGAAGAACCTCAGACCCTGTAAATATGCATGAAACGATATTATTATTAAATAAACCAAAATAAAATAAACAGCAACAGTTGAGAGAAATCAGAACCCCAAAGTGACTCAGCCAGTCATTGGTCATAGTTCACAGTTCATAGTTCATAGTTCACATGCTCCCTGGGCTTAGCTCTCTGTGCTTAGCTTGCCATTGTGTTGGTTGGAGTGGTTATGGAGGGTTGTGTGGGTTATGGAGGGCTGTGTGGGTTATGGAGGGTTGTGTGAGTTATGGAGGGTTGTGTGGGTTATGGAGGGTTGTGTGGGTTATGGAGGGCTGTGTGGGTGATGGAGGGTTGTGTGGGTGATGGAGGGTTGTGTGGGTTATGGAGGGCTGTGTGGGTTATGGAGGGCTATGTGGGTTATGGAGGGCTGTGTGGGTTATGGAGGGTTGTGTGGGTTATGGAGGGTTGTGTGGGTTATGGAGGGTTGTGTGGGTTATGGAGGGTTGTGTGGGTTATGGAGGGTTGTGTGGGTTATGGAGGGTTGTGTGGGTTATGGAGGGCTGTGTGGGTTATGGAGGGCTATGTGGGTTATGGAGGGCTGTGTGAGTTATGGAGGGCTGTGTGGGTTATGGAGGGTTGTGTGGGTTATGGAGGGTTGTGTGGGTTATGGAGGGTTGTGTGGGTTATGGAGGGTTGTGTGGGTTATGGAGGGTTGTGTGGGTTATGGAGGGCTGTGTGGGTTATGGAGGGTTGTGTGGGTTATGGAGGGCTGTGTGAGTTATGGAGGGTTGTGTGGGTTATGGAGGGTTGTGTGGGTTATGGAGGGCTATGTGGGTTATGCAGCTGAGGGCCTACCGTCCTGGTAGGTAAGAAACTGGCACATGCTCCCCGGCCTTAGCTCTCTGGGCTTGGCTCGCCATTGTGTTTTAAGTCATCCAACATCATTCAGGTCTGAAAAGAAACCTGTCCTGAACACAAAAAAGGCCAATAAATAAATATATTTCAATAAATTCCAAAACAGTTGTTCAATAAATCATACAAATCAAACAGTGTTTTTTGCAAATCAAATAGTCTTCAAAACCACTATCAAAATAACCAAAATCAAAACAACCAAACCAAGCAAACATTTCAAAACAGTGAGATTAACTCACCAGTTCTCTATAGCTCATCAGTAACATCAGTGAGTCATTAAGGAGTAAATGGAGTCTAAAATGTCAAGATTTGACAGTTAGGATGTTTGTAAATATTAGTTCAAATGATGAAATGTTTGGAGAGAGAGAAAGCAGACAGACCTGCCACAGCCAGTGATGTCACCTCACTGTCTGTGGAGAAGTGCTGCTAGTGAGTGAGTGAGTGAGTGAGTGAGTGAGTGAGTGAGTGAGTGAGTGAGTGAGTGAGTGAGTGAGTGAGTGAGTGAGTGAGTGAGTGAGTGAGTGAGTGAGTGAGTGAGTGAGTGTAGTAGAGTGTGTAACACACACTTTTTTAGTAGTGCAGTGGCACAGCCACATTTTAACACCGGGTTACATATATATATTTCACCCGTAACACTTGGTTCAAACACTAAATGTAACACTAAAAAAGAGACATTTATTTTTCATTCATAGACAAATGACTTTCAAATACACACAGCACTGAAGCACATGAATTAGCATTGGATTTAATATTGAAAGTGAAATGCTAAGATTCATGCTTAATCACAAGTAATTAACTGTTTACTAATAAGTAATAGCTTGCAGCTGCTCCGTAAAGTAATATTCTGAAGTCAAATCAAGCCTAGGTCTATTACTAGAAGGTAAAGGGTGTAAACTGTCACCGGAGACCACAACAACATGAATCAATGCAGTTTAGAATTGGAACGGAATATATGTATTTAATGGATTTAACATTAACCCAGAGATGGTGGCGACCTGATATCTGTGTCCAGTGACAACAAAAGTCTCTTTGATTACACTCTCAAAGTTAGAATTACTCTTGTTCGTCTGTAGGGACTCTATCCACACTATCTCTAGTGGCATTTTGAGTCTTGACGGAGACTTAAAGTTGTGCTCTCAACTTGTATCGATTCATGTTGTTTCAGTTCCTACCAAAATGTTCATACTTTATCTACTGATAGGCCTAGGATTGATTTAAATTAGATGCTCAAATGTTCTTTCTCTCATTAAAAGCAACCATCCACAACTGTCTGCATATATATGGTGTGTGTGTGCGTGCGTGCGTGCGTGCGTGCGTGCGTGCGTGCGTGCGTGCGTGCGTGCGTGCGTGCGTGCGTGCGTGCGTGCGTGCGTGCGTGCGTGCGTGCGTGCGTGCGTGCGTGCGTGCGTGCGTGCGTGCGTGTATCCAGATTGATCTTACAGCAGATGTAAGTTAATGCATAAGTGAGAGTGAAGGTGAAAGTGTCCTACACCAGCCATCTGACAAAGACAGATTTTGCCAACAGGAATAAAAATCAGAGACGGTGAAGTACCGAAAGGAAAGATTGCGATGTGCATCATGGAGATTTATAACGTTTTTCTACCATGGAATGCCACAAATAACTGCCATCAATGGTTAATATAAGTTAAATGTAGTCTAATCTGTAGTCCTCGAGTCATTGCAGCAACATTTAAAACCTTATTCCTCTCGACAGTGTACGTTCCTATTCGGGGCCTTATTCCCACTAACTGTTTGGACATGGAATTCAGTGTTGCCAGATACCCGAAACCAAATTATCATACAAATAGCCTGAAACTTTTTCACATAAAATGATCGTACGCTGCAACAATGCCGAATGAGAAATTAGTTTGCTGATTGCGTGGGGCTAAGACGTGAGAGAAAGGTGAGGACAAAATAAATGACAAAACACCAGATCAATTGTGAACAAATTAATCTGCTGAATCTGATTCACATCAGACTAATAGTAAATTAGAGTCGTGAAGAAATACTTGCTTTTTTGAGGGGGATTGTAAATTATTGTATACTTCCAACTATTGATCATCATACGGGAATCGAAATTATCGTACAAATACAATAATTAAAAACTGATTGCCCTAATGTGTGGCCTCAACCCCAGAACTAGCAATGATCAAATAGTCACTTCAGGTCTTTTGCAACAAATGTAACTCTATAATGCCGGATGTATCCTATTTGATTCATGAATTCCTGGGACTTCTGAACCAACCCCATAATAAGAAAAGGAAAAAAAAAAAGTGAAAAGTTTTACACAAACCAAAAGATTATAAAATAAATATAACTAAATAAAAGAAAACACATAAACTTAACTAATCTATTCAAAATGATAAGGGAAATAATTATTTAGAAATTGTTAAATACAAAATTGGAAGTTTTTTCATTTTAATATATACCGGTAATCAATACTTCAAATAAGAAAATAAAAAAAAGATTTTGGGGCGGGCTTTCATACATCAGGCATTAAATGATTAAATATGTACTATTTTGTTTAATTTGGAATTAAGTTATTATAAGATCCAAACTCCTCCTCCGGTCCACGTCCAGTCACTTACTTCCCCATTCCTCTCTTATCTCATTGTACCTTTTTCTAAGAAAAAACTGAAATATACGGAAAGAAATGGTGACAAATTTAATGGGTGAAAAAAAGCCCACACAACTCACAAATGTCACTATTTTTTCAACCAGCAGAATTGGTGATTCCCAGGTATTTATCTTTCCTGTGATCTTCTCAATCATATAAAGGTTAAGTGTCGACCAATTTGAAAGTGATGCTGAAGGGATGTAAAAATAATGCTGCTGGGGAAGTAAAAATAGACCTGTCTCATAAGTAGAATTAAAGCTGCTTCCGATGTCAAAAATAATATCAGGGTATTATGAGGCTGGGCAGGCTCTTGGAGGATGTATAAACTCTCAGGAGCATTTCTGGTAAATAAGGACAGTTTAACCTGTCAGTTTGTCTTTTCAGTGGTTCAGAGTGATTCGCTTTTTCCGCTAAAAAACGTGTCAAGTATTTCTCATAAACAGCAATGTGAGTTGTGTGGACTATAATGAGACATTTAACACACAGGAAGAATTTTAATGCTTCCTGAGTCATTCCCTCTACAACCCGCTTAGACAAGCCCAGGAAGAGGATTGTGCAGTTTAAATAAAAGGCTTAGAAAGTGCTTTAGAGAGCATCAAAAGTGTACTAAAACTGCAGTGATTTAGCAGGTGATTAGGTATTACTACTTTAGAGCCTCAACGGTGCTCCCCATAACACATCCTCACGGTCAATAAAATGTGTAATCAATGAAATCTGAGCAAATGTTTGGTTCAGGGCTGAGCTCTAGGAAAATGGTTGATTTTGAGTAAAGCAAAGATGAATTACCCAATGATCTAAGTCTGTCTGCATATAGAAATGAAAACCCTACAGGTTTATGAGAGCATTCAGGGCTCGTATTATTTGTGTTATCATTTTCTGCAGGATGAGAATCTTATTGAGATTAATAGCTTCTTGCAAGAGCAAATAGGAATAAAAACTGATTAATTTCAGTGTGAATTGCAAAACAAAAATAAAAAAATGCAGAAAACCTTTTTAGTTTTTCTGGTTATTCATGACTATTTAGACAATAGCTGGTAATTAGGTTAGCCAATGCAGGTTTTAAGGCAAACCATTTACTGATTGTCGGAAATCACTGCCTGGTCCACAGTGTAAATCAGATTAGAGGTTCTGCAGTAAATATCCAACCTAACACATTATCTGGTGAATGTAGATTAGGAGAAAATACACTATTATAATACATTTAATGTCAAGATGGCCAGATTTGATATTATAGACATAAGAGCTATTATGTAACCAGGGCAACAGTGTTTGGACCCTGGTGACCGTGAGCCAGCACAAGGAGAAGGTCCTCTCCGTTTCATTCAGTTGTTATGAGGCAGTCATTTTCCATAACTATTTCGATCCCATTCAGGGTCACGAGGGGGCTGGAGCTGACTCATTATTTCCCATTTCAGTGATACTAGTTTAATAATACATTTTCATTTTAAAATAGTATCTATAACAACTTGAATAACTGAAGATCACATTTCAACTTCTGACCATCCTCAGAGTCTGAGACTTTACATTTCTCCACGCACACTGATAGTTGATAAAATTAAGTTCAGAAAACTTTAAATAATCATGTCTGAACTTTATGTGCCATAGCAGCACATTATTGATCAAATTCCGTGTCTTTTTCTGAAAGAATTGGTAGTCTTGCCAGCGTGGGGGTTGGTGCGGCTGCCTCCCACTCAGAAGGTCCTCTGTTCATGTTCAAGCTGCGTGTGCCTCTCGCTGCGCTTGCAGGGTTTTTATCAGGAACCACATGCATATACTCCACATGTGTGCTGGCTATGGAGCTCTGCTGCAGCAAGGAATGTAGCAGAGACAGGATAAAAGGATGTCTTTTTGACTTGTATGCTACAACCATAAAATAAGCTTCAATGGGGATTGATGGATAATTTAAATTTGAACACGAGATCTCAGGGAATGCTAGGTCATGATTATTATTGTTTTACAAGTTGCTTAGCCACATTCGCCCACTACTGAAGTCACCTTAAAGGGGATCTATTATGGCATCTAATGTCTATTTTAAACAGGCCTTGAATGTCTTAAAAAACAAGCTTTTGATTGTTTTTGCTAAATAAATTAGAAATTCAGCCTCTGAGCCATGTCTTTATCTTCCCAGTCTCTAACCTCATTATCTATGCGGGATTCTGAGTGGGCGGGGCTATGATAATGAGGCTCTGTGGTGATTGGCTGCCTGAATGACGCGATACACCGCTACGAAAAAATGGCGGAAGCTCAGGCCGGCGGAGTTATTTAAACCGTGTCTTCAATGCATGCAATGCGAGCGAGCGTCAGCGACAAAATCAATTCCATTGCTTTATTTTCTATGTGACTGTCCTATCTGGCCGCAGCGACGCAGCGCGGCGTTTTGAGCTGAACATTTGTCGGACGCCCTGCTTCTATTTTCTTCCTGCCGCTCACGTTGCAAGCCGGTTGAAAGCGCTGTAGGAAACAGTCATGATGAGGAACGGCTGATCCAGTTAGTTGAAATGAGAAGTTATCTCTATGATTCCTCCTCATTTCACTACAAAAACCTCAATAAAGTGGCAGCTGCTGGAGGGAGATGGACAGAGAGCGTCCGATGTCACGCAGTGATACGATAGTCGGACGCTGTTGCAGTTACACGGTTTTATAGTTGTGGGCGTGGTTTGCATTTTGGTTACGTAACGAAAATGCGCAGAATTTGAACGGCTCTTAGAAGCCACATCAGACTGGACGGCTCATCCGGGCGGCTGTACAGACACTGCAGAATTTGGTTGCTTTCCTCCTTTTCTGAGTTGGCAGGCTGAGGGGATACCACTTTATTTATGTTAAAGCAAGAAAAAACCTGTTTTTCATAAAAGGTCCCCTTTAAGTTATTAAGTTTATTGTGATATTGACGTGGATGTCACTAGGCACATTGAATAGGAAGCCTGATATTTTGATGTGTTTGTGGTGGGAGGGCCTAGTTTTGACCATCTTACACTGGGGCCCGGTGCCGGCTCGTTACACCGCTGCGTGCTTGACACAATGAACTAAACATTTCTTCAAATGTTTCCGGGCTCTCTGTGATGCTCCATTTTTGTTCTACCATTTAATGAGGTGTTTTGAGCACAATCTTGCCTCAGAGAGCATAAAATTTGCAACAACCTAATTTGCATGACATGTGTTGGTAATTGAGCACAATGCTGCGTGTGCATCATCATAGTGGTTTGTGCTCTACGCAGTTCAGGCAGACCTCGGAGTGTTTTTCCTTCCCTCAGAGTTACATCCAGATCCACAATCAATATATCTGCTACAAAGCTCAGAGCGCTTGGGACTTGGAATGAATTTGGAGACTTGAGTGATTGCAGATCTGGCAAAGGCTTCCTGACAAAGATGCTGGTTATTTTCTACACTAATGATGTCAGTTGCTTAGACTCCATCTTCAACACCGAAAGGAATCTAACTAAAACTAAAAAAAAAAAAAAACGTTGTCTTGTTCAGACAGCAAGTACTTCAGACTTTGTGGGACAGATTTCTATTCATGGGATGTTTGAGTTTTCACCATGAAGCAAAGAAAGAGGGAAAGGAAAATAACATGCCCTCCCTTTGTTCACCTAAAATGTAAGTTGACTCACCTAAGATGAAGAAGGGGAGAGGAAGAAAAAGGTGGGTAAAATGTGGGGGCAGACTCTCTGTGCCTGATCTCCCATAAGAAGATTTTCTTTAATATTTAATCACTGGTCTTTGGTCATATTTCAAAGTATTTAATTCAAATTAGTGTCACAGAGTGTGACTTTCTGTGCAAGACTACACTGACACGTTTCTCAGCAGGCTCTGAAAATGCCCCGACCTCTTAACACCTTGTCTCACGAAGGAACAGAAAGTGTTGAAATTACATGTACTGTATTGTGGAAATAATCACCTTCTTCTCCTCCACTTTCATGGGTCCCATGGTGACAAATCCCAGCTTCATGTGCAGGTTGTCTCTTGTTGTGGTGTTGTTGTTTTGTGATGGTTGAAAAGTAATGTGTTATTATGGGCATGCCAAGTAGTGGCATGACCATATTGCAATCGTCCAGAATGGCCCAAAGGGCAATGTTGCTAGCATTTTGCTAACAAGCTAAAGTCGCAAAAGTCCCACTGCGCACCAGCGGGTGTACAGCATGACCGTGCTCTGAAAATAAAACACCCCCGAAAAAACGAGAAAAAACATGAAAATGAAGGCGATATAATGGTATACAGGAAGGTTTCCCTTTTCTTATTCCGCATGCTTTTTTCGTCCGTTAATACGTCCCCAACCGCAACGTGCACCCATGCATGGCATACATCATTGGATCGTACAACCTCATTATGCCAATTATTACAGTTTTTGCGATATTTACTTTTCTTTTCTCTCTTTGGACGCTTGTTGCTAGGCAACAGGTTATCGTAGAGACACAAATGTTCTCCGACTCGGCAGGCTGTGGACTTCAACATATTCAAATTTCATGAAGCTGTGATTTAAGGAAATTTTATGTCAAAATCCATGCCAAATGGCCCCATTCATTCAGATGGGGTTTTTTACCATGGTGAAAAAAAAACCTATCCGTTAACGTAGCCTGAACCGGAACGTGCACCCATGCATGGCATACATCGTTAGATGCGTCTCCATCTCGCCTCGATGGGCATTACTTTTCTCAGTCAAAAGCGTTACCGTGGGGACGCTAGACGCCAAAAAGCGCGCCCCATTAATAACTATTGGGAGCACGGGAATGAATGCAATACAACCGTAAACACCTCAAACTGACATAGAACCCCCCCGAACACAACCACTACAGCCCCAAACCAAAGCAGCAAGAGGGGTCGAATGGGCAGTAGGGCATGCCCATATCAAAATTTCCTGAAATTTTCTAGTTGTTGCTATTATTATTCTGGGTTTTTTGGTTTACTGGTTTAGTAACCAATGATTATCATACAACTATCAATAAGAGACTAATGTGATGCTCATGTACCCGTATCAGTAATATATTTGACTAAACTTTAACTGTCTTCAATCTTTATTAGAAATGTGTGCATCTCAGTGAGTAGACTGACACTAATGAATACCAATTTAACATGAAGTGAGTGCTGCGCCATGTGTTCAGTCAGTTGTCACAAATGCAGTGCAGTTTCACAGGAGACCGTCAGACCTTCGCTGTGCCCACAATCATTCACTCATTCTCTAATCCTGACTACTGCCGGAACTGTGCGGGAAGGATTGCTCATAGTACACTTATCATAATGAAAAGAAGTCTTTCAGAAATATAAGGCCTTTTTTCTCAGTGTGTTCATATTTTTCTGTTCATATTTTTCTGCTCTGCTCAAAATACACAAATTGCATTTAGCATATTATGTTCAGGCCACGGCTCTCATATTTATCTTCTGCCTACAACTGACCTTGTTCAAGTGAGATGTCCACAAAAGTCTTACTCATACTACGTATATTGCACATGTGTCATTCCTAATATATAACAAAAAATATAATAGAAACAAAGTTAAAATATCTTGAAGTATTCTTTTTGTTTGTTTGCAGGTTTGGGCATTGCTGTGGTTCTACTTGAGTCAACACCATCTTTCCTTTGGAACAAATGCATGAAGACACATATTTGCTGAGTTAGTTTTTACACTACTTTCGCAGCATATTGTGGGACACTTTGAGTTGACTTTATAAAACCTCTGTATACATTCAGACAACACTGCAAAATAAAAAACTCACTAGACGATTCACTAAACAGTGCACTGTTAGAAGAAGATCCCATCACAGAGGCCTGTTATTCAAAAGAGGAAAACTATAAATACTGTTAAAATTGATTTGCATTTTTTCAAATGTCATCTCGAAGGGATTTGGCGTAGAGTCCCTGCTTCTCCATACTAAGAGATTGAAAAAAGCCAGCTGAGGTGGTTGGGGTACCTGGTGAGGATTCCTCCTGGATGCTTCCCTTTGGAGGTGCTCCTGTTATGTTCAACCAGGAGTAGATTCCTGAGGCAGACCAAGTACATACTGGACAGATAACGTCTCTCAGCTGACCCTAGGTATTGCCGCAGAAAAGCTAGAGGAGGTAGCAAAAGAGAGTGAGTTTCTCCTTCTTTAATTAGGGCCCGAGCACTGACAGTGTTAAGGCCCTATTGTATCTAGGAATTGTTCTCGTTTTTCTTCCGATGAAATTAGGGCCTTTTTGCCCCCCTAAACGTGCCCCAAAAGTCACCAAATTTTGCACGCAAGCCAGGCCTGACGAAAAAATTTGATATTTAATGGTTTGCATTAATGGGCGTGGCCTAATGGCTCAACAGCGCCCCCTAGGAAACTTCGTGCCTCAAGCCCCACAATATGGTTTGACGTACATGAACGAAAATCGGAACACACCTGTATCATGTCACAACTTAAAGAAAAGTCTCTTGGCGCCATGGCCGAAACCCAACAGGAAGTCGGTCATTTTTAATTAATCATGTAATTTTGGCGCAATTTATGCCATTTTCACGTGTCGTACTTTAACGAACTCCTCCTAGCAGGATCGTCCGTTCAACATAAAACTCGCTCAGGAGACACAAAAGACGTTAACCATGAAAAGTTATCAAAATCGTGAGTTTTCGTGAAATGGCGTGTCCGTGGCGCCGCGTCGAACTTCAACGTTAAACAGGAAGTGATACTAGTAGCTGATATTTGATAGTTCCTATTTTCTGCCATAACTTTTGAATGGTTTGACATAGAGAGTCGTGGGTGGTGTCATCGGACTTAGTTTTGAGTCCTTGACCTTTATTGGTGAAAATTGCACGTGCGAGGGCCCGTTCATTGCTGCTTGCAGCTTTAATTTTATTTTGTTTTTGATTCTACAAGTTTTACATCTCCCAAACCATGCACAAAAAATACAGAAGAAAAACAATACTCTTGCGAGAAAAAGGTGGATGTTATGACCAACTCAGACCATCCAGGAGTGGAGTTGGCGGCAGGAAAGAACTGGCCGAAGTTCACAAGATCACTGAATCCAACAAAGAGAGAATACATGAGTGCAAGCACCCGAGTCAAAGGTCAGAATTAGTTGGCCGTATCGGTTCTGACCTCGGGGTGTCGGAACAATCTGGCAATGAATGGCTGCATGGACCAGATAGTTATGGTTGGCCTCATGGTTGGCCAGTGGATTTACAACAGGTGTGTGACCGCAGACAAGATTGTTGACACATGCTATTATAGTATATTATACTATATTATATTATATTATATTATATTATATTATATTATATTATATTATATCATATTATATTATATTATACTGTATATATATCTGTTTAAACAATTTAAAGGGTTTCAGAAGAGATTTGAACCACACATGCAGAGAAGTTCAGCTTTGTACAAGTACATTTTATTGACAGAACTCATCCTTCCATATGTATAATTGCAGAAAGGACAAGACTTGGTAAGATGTACATAAAACAAAGAAAATATCACATGATCCTCACGTGATATTGAAATGTATGGAAACACACGCTGAGGATGCAGCACAACTGCTGCAAAACTGGACCACAGCGCTTCTGCTCACCCAAATCCTTTTTTTCCCCAGAGGAATTACCAGAAAACCCAATCTCACATAGGTTAAAAGCAGACCAGAGTAGTAACATAGCCTGCTACTAACTCTGTCTCCTGTCTAATCACCATAAATGCGCAGTTTATTCGAGCAATCTGTAAAAAGAGACAGCGTTGTCTAATGCTGAAACATTAAACGCGCCTTATTACATTTTTCCTGACCCGCCCAAAAATTCATTAATAAGTAAAGGTCACCTTGTCAAGCCACCACCCAGCAGTTTGAGAAGGCCTTATGAGAAGAAGTGAGACATTTTTGGTCTCTGCGCTCATCTCCAAAGATATCAGGGTTCAAGTCTCAAAATCAACAACTCTTAACAACCCTAAAGTGCTTTGAGCAATATGCCAGTAGCTCTAAAGGAAATATGCAGTTTACTGCCTGAAGAACTGTTAAGGCTGTATGAGCTGATCTCCAATCTGCATTGACCTAAAATGAAATGTCAAATGAAGCTTTTGCAATGAGATGTAGATTATCTGCATTGATGCTAAGAGTTCGTTCCATAAGGTCAAAACACTGTAACTGTGTGGTTCAGAGAATCAAGGCAAAGATTGTTATCATCAGCGAATGAGACTGGGGTGTCTTAAATTAGGATGTATTTGTCACAGGCTTTCACGCAGTGGCAGAGTGCATAAATCTGAGCTCTTTGCATACAAAATACAGCTTTCTTTAGCCCTCCTATGTCCTTCATCAAAGAATTCATTTCAGGCTTTTTGAGTGCCCCTCCCAACATATCAGGAGAGCGTATGTATCTACAAAGAGACAAGGAGGAAACAGACACCGCAGTGAAGTGGGAATATTCAAGTATGTAAGTGTACAAACCAAGGAGAAGTGGCTCTCTATTCTTCAGATACACCCTTTGGTTTTCATCCTTGGGGGTGGCGGGGGTGGGGGGGGATCTTACTTCAATAGCATAATATTTCCAAAGCACATTAAAGTTTTGCAAGAACTGGAGAGAACACCAAAGGTGTGCAAGATGCATGAGCAGATTTTCAGATTGTGTTCAAACCTGTGGATGCCAAAAAGCAAATTACGAACAAAGGCAACGTGTAAAGTATCTCCACAAGTTGTTTAGAGAGTTTAACATTGTGTTTTATATGTTAATTTTAGGGAAGTGTAATTTATTGGATCAAGGATATTTTGAATATTTGAAATTAATTGTGAATTGTTAAATTCCTTTTTAAGGCTTTTTCATCTACAGTAGGGAGCACAAAGCACTAAAACAGACACAGGGACACTATATAACTTACTTTTATTCCTTCTCCGGCTGTCAAAAGGGTAATAAAGTCTCAAGCTATCTGTTTTTTGTTGTTCTGTGGTAGAAAGCAGTGCAATTCATTACCTTATTACCAGTACAGGGAACTCAAGCCTGGAATCCACCGGAGCTGGGCTTGGCAGGAACTGGCTGTTTCATTAATTACGCTTTGTAATGAGTATTACTGTAGAACATCATTATTGCGATGGCAAGATGAAGGCTCCTTGTTTCATGGCAACACAGAAATGCCAATTCTAGTCCTTTCCAAATGTCATTGGATTGCACATTTAATCAGGCTGTCAGGGTTTTGAAAATAAGTTTTCTTTCTCCTTGAAACATACAGACCCAGGGAATATCTATTAGGCTCTTAATTGATTGCAAACTCATGGTCTGAATCACATCTCAATCTTTTCATTTTTTTCTCACAGCTTTCTTTCCCCCCTGGCATATTGGTGTGTACGGCCATTGGGTCATAACATGCATGGCTGTGGCTGGTTTTGTTAAGGGTGAAGAGCAATAATTTAACTGTTAGACCAAGAAGGTGTGAAGCAAGAGCTGTGACTTCACAAGGACACACAAAGCGAGCACACGTGAATACAAGTGTTTCTTGATGAAGGATATACAAATGTCACATGGAGAGAGATTTACTTCTGAATGTGTAATACTGGGCAGAGCAGTGGGGGAGCAGCATCTCTCTGCAGCGTTTACCTGGTTTTGCTATGGAGGGGGGATTACTCTGCCAGGTGCCCTCCCGATGTCCAAAGACATGCCTGCACTTAAAATGTCCACAGATATAAATATGCACACGAACACCTGACCGCCTCTGTTGCCAGGCGACCTGTCCAGGTTAAGTCCTTCAAAATGTCACGCAGGATCAACGCCCCCACAGAGTACCTATGTGCTGTGAAAAGAATTTATATCTATGTTGCCTTTTCAGTACATGCATCAGTGACATTTTTCAGCGTAATCAATAAAAATCAACATAGTATCACAGGAATGAGAGGTGGCAGTAACGGAGAGGAGTGAAGGGGGGCAGGGGAGGGGTTGGAGTGAAAGAGATATATTCCAAAGATGAAAGAGGGATAAAAACACAAAAGAATTATTTATTTTCTCCTACCGATCCCCCACATCACGCTGCAAAGGTTTCCACTGAGGCTCTGAAATTCTCCAAGGAAGCTAAACAATTCTCTTCAATTCAGTTTTGTCCTTCCAAACCGTCACTAACTGAAATGACCTATGCGGTAAGTCTTTTCACTTGAGCATACATATTCCTTTTCCTAGGTTACTCTCGTGTTTTTACATTCCACAGCATTGCGCCACCTCCATCCCAGCCACTTTATGGAGAAAATGGCCTTTCTTCATAAAATTAACAATCCAGAATAGCATTAGCTGCAGGTCCTCTGTGTCTAAAATTGCTGTGTACTGAATTAGGACATTGACACCAAAGAACTCATCGTCCATGTTTCATAAATGCTGCAGAGTTTAACAAAACGGAAATATTTGTTTTTCTTGCTGTTTTTAATGAAAGCATCTGGGTGTTTATGTAGTGAAAGCAAATGGCACCTTCTCACTAAATATATCTGAAAAATATTATCAACATTAAAAGTGGTAGTTCATTAGGAACAACAACGTTCAACCACAGGGGTAGATATGTAAGACTGTCCTTCCAAAAACAACCTCAAAGGTTTGTTCTTGCAGTATTTACTAGGGATGCCCCAATACCATTTTTTTCACACCGAGTACGAGTACAGTATTTTAATTTGTGTACTCGCCGATACCGAGTACCGATCTGATACTTCTACCACAAAAATAACGAGGCTAAAAATGCAATGAAAAATGCAATGAATTGGAAGACAGGTTTTATTTGCGACAGAAATTCAATTTTAAACAAAACTCGGCCAGCGGGGCTTTCCTCCGCGCTTTAGTCTCATCGCAGGTACATCAACTGAGCATGTGCGGTGCTTCACCTGAAGCCGTCCGTGTGAAACAACATAAACAATCAAATATAATTTAAAAAACAGGCTAAATGAAATAAACAGAACATAAACAATCCCATTGTTACATTCTGGTTACCGCTAGTCGGCTAAGCTTAGCGTGGTGATGAGAAGAGATGATACCCGTGGGTGAGACTGGCAGTGCCGTTTCAGGCAAGATAGCAACAATTAATGTAAGCGGGATGTCACCAGGGTGGACATATTTCGACTACAAAAGCAAGACAGACTGTGGGCTGTCGGCGCGGCTAACGCAGCTAACGCCGCTAATCGGAATGTAACAATGGGATTGTTTATGTTGTACTGTAAGTTACGTGGAGTGTTTAATAAAGTTTCCTGTGAGTAAAGGTAATACTCAACCGTCCAGTTTGTATAATTAAGGAAGATATAACAAACTGAAACACGGAACAGCTGCTGAGCCGCCGCGGCTCGGCGGCTGCTCCGCCGCCAGGCTGCACACTCACCCAACATCTCCCCCTAGTGTCACTAACCAGTAACTACAACAACAATGAAGTATCGGCGCGTGGTATCTGAGAATTTTTGCGAGTACGAGCATATGAGAGCAGTATCGGACTGGGTGAAAAACATGAGCTGACTCAGTTGACCCAACACCAATTCATCAAAATGGTCAGAACTAATAAGCCTGGTTACTGGTCTGCACAGTTCTGTTGGTGACATGGTCATCTGTGTCAGGGGTATTGAAGCAGGGAAGCATCTAAAACATGCAGGACAGTGGAATGAAAACCACTGCAGTAAAGGAAATGAGTGGCTGGATAGTTTTGAGATCTGCAATGCTTCATGCTGCCTGTAGGGGCAGTAGTTTTTGTGACACCCCTCAGTTTTATATTTAAAGATATGAACAGCTGAAAATCGTATGGATCATGGATTTTTTTATCGGCTATTTTCTGACTTTTACCCACACATGGATTGTTTCCACCAAAATCCAATGTGTTCTTTCTAAAAATATAAAACTGAATCCCTCCATCTTTCCTTCTATGGCTGTCATGTGAAATAATCCTCCTCAGGTGACTGTCTTCTCTACGTAAGTTTTTTTATCACTCTTTGTCTAAAGCCCATTGATCACTCACTCTGCCTGATATTTTTATGCCTTTATCACATAAAGCATACATCCTTGAAAGCACATGAGCAGCTAAAGCTGCTCATGTGCTTTCTTTCATTTCTTACACTGTTGCCAGGCAACCAGCATTAACTTTCCTTTTTCCTCTGATGAATCTTTACTCATTTTTGCAATTATACTCTTTGTCAATAGTAATCTTTTCCTTGGAATTTTGCTTGCATCCGCGAAATAGCAATAGCATGCTCCAAGAATAACTTATAGGCCTATTCAAAGGTTAAATCAAAATTCAATGAAATCAAAACATGACATTTATAGTGTTTTCCATTTGATCATATTGTATAACAACATAAATGGCTTAGTCCGATCTTAAAGAAATAATTGAGATGAGCACAAGTTCCTAACACTGTTTTTCCATTAGACAACAAATTGTCCCTTTCCATGATACCACTTCATTTTTATCAATGCCATGACTCTATCTCAAAATGTGTTTTGAAAAAGTTATTAATTTTTCACATTATTAAAACTATTCTTTGTCCTCTGTGTTGTAATTTAAGCTTCTCCCGTTTCACAGTGTGACAGGTAGGCTGTCAATGCAAGCCTGTTTGTGAATATGAACGCGCCAGTTCTCTGAAATCTGGAGCAGGCAAACCTAAAGGGGACATGTCATGAAAAAATCATGAGTGCGTTTAGTTGGGTGTTTGAAAGCACAAGTCCTATATGGCACAGCCCTGTCACTGTGTTTGGTCAGGCTTAGGCCTGGACATGTCTAATCCGGTGGACTGTTGGGTACTGCTTCTAAAACTCTCAGAGCATCCAAAGCATCTCTCCATAATACTAAATAAACCTTACCAATTTTGAACCAGTCAAAATTAAAGTGTGTTTAAAAAAAAAGAAAAAAAAAGTCTGTCCAACTTAGATCGGTTACAGGCAACATAAAGAAAGAAGCCAGCAAGTGTGTCCAAATTTTGCTCTAAATGGTATTCATTTCTGGCTGTTGATTCAAAATAAACAGCCCATGAAAATATCTGTTATTCAAAGTGACAAAGAGACGAGCACAGGTTACAAAAAAATTTGAAACATCATTCCTTGTAGTAAAAAGCTGTTTTACTGTAACTGCTCAACTTCAGATCCTTTCAAGAATGTTACCAAAGCAACAATTGTTTCCAACTTAAAAGGAGCCGTCTGTAAGAAATGTCCAAAACTGGTACTGCAGTCACTTTCAAAATATTGTTGAGCGGCGTGTACCCTCCCCCTCCTCCAGAGGTGGCAAATCCGGCTTCAGAAAGTAAAAGTCCTACCATGTATTTGTTCTGTCCATTCACTCAACCAGCTGATTCTAATCAGCACAGCTCTTCAGCCAGGTAGATGAGCTAATTAGTGAACTCACCTGGTTTTAGTGAATGGACAGAACAAATATATGGCAGGACTTTTACTTTCTGAAGCCGGATTTGCCACCTCTGCCCTCCTCCCCCCGACCAGAGGTTGCCAGGTAGGCTGCAGAATGCAGCAGGAACGTAGGCTGCCATGGCTGCGATAATTAGAGCCGAGCTGGCAACCCGGATGCCGAAACAATACTGACTTGGTGATTGGGAGATAGGTGGAGGGTGGAGCTTCAGAAACAATACTGACTTTGTGATTGGGAGATAGGTGGAGGGTGGAGCTTCAGAAACAATACTGACTTGGTGATTGGGAGATAGGTGGAGGGTGGAGCTTCAGAAACAATACTGACTTGGTGATTGGGAGATAGGTGGAGGGTGGAGCTTCAGAAACAATACTGACTTGGTGATTGGGAGATAGGTGGAGGGTGGAGCTTCAGAAACAATACTGACTTGGTGATTGGGAGATAGGTGGAGGGTGGAGCTTCAGAAACAATACTGACTTGGTGATTGGGAGATAGGTGGAGGGTGGAGCTTCAGAAACAATACTGACTTGGTGATTGGGAGATAGGTGGAGGGTGGAGCTTCAGGCCAAAACAAAAAATGACAACATAAACATCAACTGAGGGCTGCAACTCCTCTTTTTAAACTGGAATATCCTGGCTTGAGTGCTGTTGTCAGTGACATAAGTATTTGAAATGAACATGATTTTTAAATGTCTGTTGACATATCGGGGCCATTTTATGATTCGTTTTATTATTGCTCTTACATACAGCTCCTTTAAGTCACTAACTTGGCACAAGATTGTTGCTTTTATCTGCTTTATTCTTCTTCATTCAGTCATATTCGTCAGGAACCGAAATAGAACAATGAAGGTGATGCTTTGTCTAATGCTGTCAAGCGATTAAAAAAATTGAGCGATTAATTAATTAAGATCTGTAATTTATTAATCTAATTAATTGCTTTTTTAATCTCACCTAAAAATTGCTGAGAAAAGCCCTCAACTTGAGATGTTTTCCTTTGAATTCATTACATTGTTGTGGCAGATCAAAGGATTGATAGACTATATAACGAAAAAAGTGGCTTTATAAAGGCCTACCAGCGTCTGCTAACCACGCCCACACACAGGGACAGCCAATCAGCGTCCACCTCAAGGTGGGACTGACCGTTGTTTTCCAGCCCACCGCACAAACACAGATTTCAAAATAAAGGCAACTCGCAAACAGAAAAAGTAAAATTAGATCTTAAAGAATAGATTAAGCGATTAAAAAACATAAGGCGCTAAATATACCTGTCATTAATTAACCCGCTAATTTGACACCCCTAGCTTTGTCAAACTGTGAAATAAACATACGCTTAAGATAATTAGCAGCCAAACAAACGGAGATTTGTTGGGAATGATCAGTCATGCAGAAACCAAATGTACTGTAAGTGATTCATTAAAGTTTTGCAGCCACAGAATGAATCATAGTTTCCATTTCCAGCCTGGGAAGGCAGACTGCTGATCCGTAGGTGGATTTTGGTGGTAAAATGAACTTGAAATTTGTCATAGTCTTTCACAGTTTTGTTGTCACTTTCGGTAGAGTCAGTTATGTCTTGATTTCCAGTACACTGGGGTTTGCTAATAACTGATTGTGTTCTTTTAACAGTCACACCCCGACATCTATGCTGCTGTGTATTCAAAACAAAGTTGAATCTCTCTTTGTCTTTGTCATTTTACTGCTATTAAGGTTTTGGGTTTGCTCTTGCTCAAAAGTCTAGGCTTCCATATACTGTTATTAGGGCCCGAGCACTGACAGTGCGAAGGCCCTATTGTATCTGTAGGAATTGTTTTTTTTCCTTGTTTTTCTTCCGACGAAATGAGGGCCTTTTTTCCCCCTAAACGTGCCCCAAAAGTCTCCAAATTTTGCACGCAAGCCAGGCCTGGTGATAAATTTGATATTTAATGGTTTGCATTAATGGCCGTGGCCTAATGGCTCACCAGCGCCCCCTAGAAAACTTTGTGCCTCAAGCCCCACAATACGGTTTGACGTACATGCACGAAAATGGGTACACACCTGTATCATGTCGCAACTTAAAGAAAAGTCTCTTGGCGCCATGGCCGAAACCCAACAGGAAGTCGGCCATTTTGAATTAATCTTGTAATTTTGGCGAAATTTATGCCATTCCTTCGGCCGTTAATGCGGCCCGAACCGTAACGTGCACCCAGGTGTGTTATACATCAAAATGTGCGTCTAGATCCTGTGACAACGCGCATTACTTTTCTCAGTCAAAAGCGTTACCGTGGCGACGATAGACTCCAAAAAGCGCGCCCCCCTTCATCTGATTGGTCCATATCTGATAGTTCCTACTTTCTGCTATAACTTTTGAATGGTTTAATAAAGACTCGTGGGTGGTGTCATCGGACTCGGTTTTGAGTCCTTGAACATAATTGGTGCAAATTACCCCTTCTTCTGATTGGTCGATATCTGATAGTTCCTACTTTCTGCCATAACTTTTGAATGGAGAGTCGTGGGTGGTGTCATCCACTAAATGTCCAGGCCTCAAGAATCTACATCAAGTCATACAAGCTTCCACTGCAGCCTGAACGTGCACAAGGGTGTGAGGGCCCGTTCATCGCTGCTTGCAGCTTTAATTTATTTTGGAGCAGCAAGGTTAGTGGTTAGCATTGTTGCCTCACAGCAAGAAGGTTCCTGGTTCAACTCCCTGGCCCGGCGGGAATTCCTCTGTGTGGAGTTTGCATGTTCTCCCCGTGCTTGCGTGGGTTTCCTCCGGGTACTCCGGCTTCCTCCCACAGTACAAAAACATGCTAGTAGGTTAATTGATGATTCTAAATTGCCCGTGGGTGTGAGTGTGTCTGGTTGTCTGTCTGTATTTGTGGCCCTACAATAAACTGGCGACCTGTCCAGGCTGTAACCCCTGCCTCTTGCCTGTAATGAGCTGGGATAGGCTCCAGCAGACCCTGTTCTGTGCCTATCAACTTAATTAGATTAGATTAGAGTGCATCCTGAACGTAAAAATGACATAAAGCTTCTTCTTTTACTTGCTTTATTATCTGACCAACAGTACAAGTGAACACTACCCGCCTCTGGGCTGCGGACTCTATATTAACACACTTCCTGTTTACCCCCATCATGTGACCTACGTAACCCAATACATGACAGAGCCCTGTGACCTTGCAAAGGATAAAACAGGTGTAGAAAATGGATGGGTGGATGCAGAGCCGTCTGGGAGATTTACGAGGCCCTGTGCGAAATGGCTGGGGGGGGCCCTCGCAAAATTTTTTGGGTTTTTCGGGTCGGATCGGGTGTCTATATGCGCAATTCTCAAACTCTCCAATTAGCAAAATACTGGATACCTTCCCCTGCCTCATCATCATCTCTTGCCTCGACGCGGGGCCCCACGGCTGCTTGAGACCGGTCGGATTGGTGATTTTTGTAACAAATTTATCAAACGAGCCTTTCAGAGAGGCATTAAACTCTTCCATTTCCTTTAGTTTTTTTCTTTTTTCATCCCCTGATGGAAATTTCCTGAATCTGTCTCGTTCTCTCGACATTGTGTGACGGTTTGTTCCAACTCCACCGTCTGGATCAGAGCAGCTTGTGACACGCGCATCATTGCACATATATTTATTGATATGCACAGACTAGTACACATTTAGGTATGTAATGGAACGTGACTGTTGATATTTATAAGGGAAAAAAGGAAAAAAGAACGGAAAAAAAAAATTCTAATTTTTTTTCAATTTTTTTTTTTTTTTTCAAAAATGGCCCATAGCGCGAGGCCCCTTGGGGCGCGAGGCCCTGTGCGGTCGCACGGTTCGCACACCCCTTGTGGCGGCCCTGGGTGGATGGATATTTACAAGTTGAGGTTATTGGTTTAATCATTCTTATTGCCTGTTTTCCAACTGGGCTCCTAGTTAGCATCACATTATTTGAAAATAAAAGAGACACTCCAGTGACTACAATTCACCAAAAAAAAAAATAAAAACATCCTACACCCTCCTATTCAAATAGCAGGTTTATGTTATCAAGATAAATCATGTTTTGATAGTGTGTGCAACATTATCTGCAAAGTAGCAACCTAGAAAGTGAAAACAAACCAGAATCCACTAAGGGAGAAACAAAAATCAAAGCCTTAAAAATTCAGGTTGCTTCAGTGTGCACACCACTAAACAAGCAATTTGTTCAAGGACTTTTGGGCGTATTTGAAACACTCTAAAAAAGAATACAGATCAGACGAACTTTGATGGCACATCCTATGTACAATCCTCTTCAGGTCACCCTGCAGATCCAGATTCTTGTTTGGATTCAGGTCAGGTCTCAGGCTGCCATATTACAGAATGTTGATCTTTTTAAAGCCCCAGTCCCAAGTGAGGAAAAGTAGCACCCAAAGCTTCCTGCTGACACCACTACTCTTTTATGTGGGTATTATGCTCTTATACCATGTTGTTTCTGTGTCATATATACTTTCTAAAATATAGTAAGTGGTCCTTTTTTGTAATCTTGTTTTGAAGAAAAAAAGATTTGCTTCAATTTGTGCAAAGAACCAGCATCCTTCTCCATATATCCCAACTATTGCTATAAAATACAGCAAATGGATACATATTATGCAACTGTTGCAGCTCAGTTTCAGCAGTTTGATCTCATCTGATCTATGCAAGATGATATGGATCATGTATCAAAGTTGTTGCAAAGCAGCAGGGGGGCCTCTGTGTGTTGTATTTGTGCGGCTTGTGGCTGTGTGACCCAAATACTCCAGATGCCAACAGTCCAAAAACATGCTTTGTAGAAAATGATCTGTAAGGAAGGAGAGTGGAGACAGCATGGTTGTTTGTCTTGTTTGTCTTTGTGTGACCCTGTAACTACCACACCCCATTCGATGACAGCAGGAGGGCCGGATGACTGTCCAGCCCTCCTGCAACCACGAACAGGATAAAAACTAAAGTATAAATGAATGAATGATGGCTGTCTAGGTGGGTACAAATTCCCTGGCAGTGAGTGAATTGTGTGGTTTTCCGGTAGAGTGCAGTTCTGGTTTATGCCGTGAACCTCACGGGTCGTTGAGCCGTCCCCAGGCGAGAGTAGCCGGGCCAGTCAATGATGCCGGGCAGCAGGAGGTCGGCTGCAAAGCTGCTCGCACTCTGCTGATGCTGACATGGCTCACCGGGAGGCTGATCCGTAAGCCAGGCTCCTTCCTTGCCCTGACAAGGCCATCCAATGGCAGACGAAAAGCTCTGACAGCTCTGTAAATCAACTAAGAGACAAATGAAAATAAAATATTTTTAACACTGCACTGTCCAGATAAATTATAACCAGTACTAGAGTTGTAAAAAAAAATCAGGGGGGATGGTGGATTTTATCATATGGGGACAGATAATTTGTGCTGATTACAAATAATATAATATATTACAAATAATAGCACTGACCAAAACACCTGCAGAAATACTGCAGGAATGACATAGCAGCAGTTAAATGCAGCCTTCTGTAAGCTTTAAATATCCACTGGGCTTACATCAAATACATCAAAACACAACAATAAAAACACTTTTCTGAACTTATCAATATGACTCTGTCATTCACAGGATACGTAAAATGGATCGCTGCAAAAACTCAAAATCTTAACAAGAATATTTGTCTTATTTCTAGTTAGAATGTCTCATTTTAGTAAAAAAAATCGAATTACACTTAAAACAAGACTCATCACTGGAAAAAACAACAATTTTCACCTATTTCAAGTAGATTTTCACTTACAATAAGTAGAAAAATCTGCCAGTGGAACAAGATTTTTTTGCTTGTAATGAGAAGATAAATCCTGTCCCACCGGCAGATTTTTCTACTTATCTGCCGGTGGGCAGAGATTTTACTTGAAACAGGTGAAAATTGTCAAATAAGTTATTTTTCTGGTGATGACTCTAAATGTTGAAATAGCAGTAAAACCGCATTCATTGATGAAATGGCATAAGGGATGGAAAGGGGGGATGGCAGTTTTACAGGGGGGATGATTTTTACCGTTTTTATTTCAGGGGGGATGCCATCCCCCTCATCCCCCCTCATCCCCCCTCAACTCCAGTACTGATTATAACCCAGTTGTCTCCCTGCAGTCCAAGTGTCCAGTGTCGTCCAACTTTACTGTAGTGTTAGGATTTAATGAAATTGTTTAAGAGTTTGAAGGGTTTTTCTTCTATAAGATTCTACACTGGTGTTTTTTCTCTATTTGCAGGGTCAGCTCGTTTTATGGCTATAGGCTGTTTTCTCTAGTTGCAGGGTTTATGACTAGGTTGTTAAAATAGTTCAGATATTTATTCTTCGTTAAGTGAAGACAATGAAGATAAACAGATGTTTTAACCCTGATGGGTCTCATCCGTTATCTGGGTTGACATCCTAAGTAGGAAGCAATAAACAGGTCTGATATGTTTGGCAGATGGGGTTTACGTACAAAGAACACCTCCCTTTTTAGTATAAATACGACTGGATCCATGACCACCGTGTGCATTTTCTCTGCTCATCTCCAAGGAACACAGATACAGATACTTATCTTAGATTAACACCGAAGAAGATATGCTTAAGAAAGACCGTTATCAGAGAAAAAACATTACTGGCTGAGCAGTGAGAAGACCTCATGCTCAACTGCATTTTTGTTCAACAGCTTGGAGTTACTTTTAATGATAACTTCGTATGATCGCACACAAATATATCTCATTTGAAAACTTTTAACAGGTGGGGCAATGTTTATCATTATGCTTCTTTTGAATAATAGAGGACAAAAGATATCGATCAAATCTCCAAATCCACACGATGAATATGTCTGTCACATTTTTAGGTTATTAATTTGTTTTTTGAGTTTCTTATCTATAATTTTTGTGTAAATTGTGCATTTTTATGCATATGAAATATTTTTAAAATTAATATAAACAGTTTAAAATTTAGTTGGGTCAGTTTAATCTCAAATCTCAACTAATATTTATGTCTGGCAACTAACTGGAAAAACATTGCAAACAGTTTTCGTTAGATGACTATCTATATAGCTGCCTCTTTGCTGTTTCAAGTATTGAAAAAGTTTTCTTGAATTGTGCAATTAATTACTGAACAAAAACTATGCCAAAATGCAAAAATCATGTGTGAAAAAACTAAATACACTTCATAAATCAATAGCTTGTAGAACTATCTTTCGAAGACTTAAATAATCCTTTGCTCATATTTGAGTCTTGAAGGTATGTATGGTTATTTCAGTGATTCAAAAGTCCTGAGGTCTTGTGGATGCAAATTAGGCCCAAATGATCACCCATGACAACTTGAAAGTTGGTATGAGTTGTTTGTGTTGATACACAATGCCTGGTTTTTGTCAAACTTGGCTGTGTGTGTCACAGTCAAACATCTCTACTTTGTTCTCATCTTTCTAAGGAACTTTGTTCCGGAGGGCTAGTGGTTTGTTTTGAAGCAGGTTTGCAAAAACCAACTCAACTGTTTTTCAAGAGAAAATGCTTTTCTTGGCATCCCTTATTTTGTCATTTTACTGTCCTAAACCTTAACATTTAAAAAGCTAACTGATTCGTGTAAAAATGAAAACTCCTGGGTTTCCAAGTACTAAAGGTATTCACTTTTAACGAACATCTCTTGGTTTATTGATCGATGCAAATTTTCTTTTTTTTTTTTTCCACATTAATAAATTAACTTGTGATGAATGTCACAAATCCGTTTTATGCAACTGGTGCTGAATATGAGTGACAAGCCTTTTTATTTTACACTGGAGTTATTTTATAATGACTTGGACTCATTATTTCTGTTTACCGCTGACAGAAGCATGAGAGGAAACCCTGAGTGCTCCTTCAGCATCACCCCTGTTTTAATCAAGCTCTATAATGTGGCTAAGGCTATTAAATATACACAATGGCTGTAGTTATTACAGGATGAAATATACCAGCAATGTAAAATATAGCTCCTGCTTCAGTTAGAAAGAAAAAGATTAATTAAGGAATCTTGCACCACAGTGAAAATAGTTCTTTTGAAGATAATAAGAATATGCTCAATATATTTACAGAAAGTCATTTCAGAAAGGCTTTCTAACTTGTAAGAAAGTTAATAATTCACATGCCGGAATTCTCATGCAATATTTAGTTTTAGTCAAATGATCAACGGCATCTCCAAGAAAGAGTTTGATGCTGTATGAAACATAGATAAAACAGAATGCAGTAATTTGCTGGTTATTTAAACCTTATATTAATACAAAAATGTGCATACAGCTTATCAGAATTTCCTGAAGAGATTCCAGAAATGTCCCAACTTTTGTAAGATTGTACATGATGATCTATAAGTTATGGCCACTCCCAACTCATTTCAAGTTATTTAAATTAGTTGCAATGCCTAGCTGTCAAAACCAGCTGGAAGGATCTTGTGTTCTTACATGTTTAGTTCTGCTCTAAAGTTGGACATTTTAACATGGGAGTCACTGGAGATTGACTCACTTCTGTAGCCTGCCTCTATCGGCCAGTCCAGGAACTGCAACGGTTTAACTTGTGCATCCATGAAATTAAATTCTATTTGTGTGAACACATTCTTATTTACAATGACGGCCTGGCAAGTGACAAGGACCATTTGGAGGAAAGGGAAGTGGGCTAGGGAGTAAAACACAGTAAAATTGTAGCTTTACAAAGGTAGAAAACCATTAGGGAGCATTTTTTGGCAAAGCAGCAGAAATTGGCACAACACCGGTGTTCTGCCAATTTCTGCTCCCTGCCGAGAAATGCTACTTTGTACTTCTGCGCATGCGCACAGACGATTTTCAAAGTTTGATTGCCACGCTAAATTGATAATATGGGATGTTGAGTATTTGATCCTTCAAAATACACTATCCATGACATGAATCGCATTACACTTTGTGAACATTATACAATAAAGAGAAAAAAAACAATTCTATGGCTTTATTTGATATTCATTCAGTCATTCGCCTTTATTTAACCAGGCAGGTCATTAAGAACAAGATCTTATTTACAATGACGGCCTGGCAAGCAACAAGGACCACTTGGGGGCAAAGAAGTGGGCTAGAGAGTAAAACACAGTAAAATTGTAGCTCTACAAAAGGTAGAAAACCATTAGGTAGCATTTTTTGGCAAAGCAGCAAAAAATGTCAGAACACCGGCTTTATATTGGCTATTTAAATATGCTGGATCTGCTCGTTTCATTCTATGCAACTGTCAGCCCGTATTAACTTTGTTGTTTCACCAAGAGACAAAGGTAACGCCAGACAAAGGCAACTTTAAGACACAAGTCATAAAATAACATAAAATATATCTAAGACCATATTTCACTTCTGCTGGGGGTTTTATATTACATATTATTGCCAGCGCACCGCCTAACATTTAGTATGTCGGTACGCGGGGTACATTAAACAGGCGTACCCTGCCGCTACGTCATGGAGATCACGTGACCGGGAGGCAATTCAAACTTCAGGAAATGAAAGTGTTGGTTAAACAACGGACACATTTGAGCGGAGGTCTGCTGCCCTCCTCCTCCCCCGTGAGTGTTTTCTTTCTTTATACTTTATCTGTGTCAGGAACTTTGATTTGTTTTGTTTTTCAGCTCGGACAAGAGCAGAGTTGACTTCGACAGTTTTTGTTGTATTAGTTTTATGTTCGTAAGTTGATAAAACAAACATGTAGAGAATAGGCTCGTCTGACACGAAGGAGTTGACATTTTATTTTAAATTAATTATCACTAAGAGCTACGTATATTTATTATTATATAAATTAATTCAGTTGCTGAGTGATAGAGGAGTGTGTCTTGGTTGAAATTGTGAGTGAATATAGAGCTTTATTGATGTTTTGGGCCAGTTTGGGCTCAGAGTAGACACCCTCACTTCCGGGACAGAGTGTGTGTGATAGTTTAGTTTATAGTTAGTTTATTTTCAACCAGACTTGGTTTCACACATTTTAGGCCTTTTTTGCTTAGATGGTTGGGTACCTGGGCGGTAAAAATCGAAACACAGGCAAAAATGTTCATGTTTTGTCTTTTAAAGCCTTTGTATACATACCTGTCACCAGTACTCTAGTTGAGGGGGGTGGCATCCCCCCTGAAATAAAAACGGTCCAAATCATCCCCCCTTTCCATCCCTTATGTCATTTCATCAATGAATGTGGTTTTACTGCTATTTCAACATTTAGAGTCATCACCAGAAAAATAACTTATTTGACAATTTTCACCTGTTTCAAGTACATTTTCACTTGAAATAAGTAGAAAAATCTGCCAGTGGGACAAGATTTATCTTCTCATTACAAGCAAAAAAATCTTGTTCCACTGGCAGATTTTTCTACTTATTTCAAGTGAAAATCTACTTAAAACAGGTGAAAAACTGTTGTTTTTTCCAGTGATGAGTCTTGTTTTATGTGTAATGAGATTTTTTTTTACTAAAATGAGACATTTTAACTAGAAATAAGACAAATATTCTTTTTTACAACTCGAGTACTGCCTGTCACTATCCCCCACTTAAATAATAGTAGTTGGGTGAATATTGCACATATTATTATTTGAGGCGAACACTTAACATTTGTAGTTTGCATCAAAACGGTCACTTTTTAAAGTTACCTGTCTTCCCCAGATCACTCCAGTTTACGTTTTCGGCAAAGAAAGCCATGGCGTCAAAAGGTGCCAAAGAGACCATCGTCTCCAAGCTTGGATTCAAATCCAGCAGCTCGGCCGCGAAGGCTGAGGCCGAGCTGGAAAAAGTCAGGAAGGAGAACGCTCATCTGAGGAAGAAGATCGATGAGCTGGCTAAGCGACACGTCAAACCACCTGACGCAGACAAAAGCAAGTTGCTGGAGGTAAAATGAGGTGCTCTCTATCATTAAGCTCCGATTTGGCTGTGTCTGTGTTTGTTTCTCCTGTGTATGTAAAGTTTTTTGTTGTTTTGTTTTCAGAGGATACTGTCTCTTGAGACGCTGCGAGAGAGAAACAACCAGCAGTTGCTAGTTAAAGAGCACGAGATGGAAACTCTAAGACAGCAGCTGTCAGCGAAAGGAGGAGAGGTACGTACACTCTCACCTCACCGTGGAAATGTACAGTTACAAAATCCCTTGCATGGAGTGCAAGTATCCATCAAAACATCCCCTGCAAAGTGCAAACGCGGATGCATTGATACACCCTGTTGGATGTTGCCGGGGGATAACTGTCGCCCTCAGGATGAGGGGAATACCCACAGCAGTGCTCTTGAACTTGTGGTACTTTATTGTGCTCCTGGCATTGTGTTGGTGTTGCTGGCAGCAGACGGCTGGCGGGGGGGGCGGGGGGGGCGGGGGCCGGGGGCCGGTCCACACTAGAATCCCAATGAGCTGCCACAAACAGTTGGTGAGAAATGCCATCTATCCCCTTTTGACAGCAGCTCTGCAAAGTGGTGTTTTGACAACTGCATTCTTACACATGTTGTGTACTCTTCACTTGACATCTATAGCTGTCTGTCTGTACTGGGTGTGTGTACGTGTTGCCATTCATGGCTTGGAACTATTTGACATTGTAAAAGATTCAAGCTACATTTCTGTGGCTTCAGTCTGCTCTATCCTCGTGTAATTTCTCCCCTATTGTTGCCGAGATGGCTCTCTAATTCAGTCTAGTCAGAGTGGCAGCAGGCCAAACTCAGAGATGACATGCTGGCAAATGGAATATCAGCATTTTGTTTAGCACAGACGTTAATCACCCCTTCCCTTTTCCTCATTAAGTTTCATCAACATAATTGCCAAGTGGGCAGTGCCACCAGACTTCCAGCCATGTAATGTCAATTATGCAAAGATAATTGCGCCCAAAGACTCGGCACACACGGTTTCTCGCCATACCGTCTCTGCTTATACAAAGGTCCGCAATCAGGATGACACGGTCGTTACAAGAGGTGACTCGGTTTCTTGCTGCTGCTTCTGTCTTTTTCTTTTTTTTTTAACCATTTTCTTCTGCATTTCAGGTGGTTGCATCGCTGCAGGCTCAACTGGAGCAGTGGAGAAAAGAGGCCGAGCGGAAAGACGCGTTGTTCCAGAATTTGTCACAGGAGACGGAGAGTCTCACAAATAAGCTGGCTGCTGTTTCTGCTCGATGTCAGTCCCTGGAAACACAGGTGCTAGTAAAGGTTGACCTTACATTATACCGGTATTAAATACATGTCTTCTTTTACATGATCAGAGCAATGTTAATGATCAAGGTGGTTTTAAAAATGTGCTCTTGTGCTGGTACAGGTCATTAGAGCTTTGAAATGTGTCTTGCCTGCTTTTGGTTATATAATCCAGGGCTGTTACAAATATAACATTTTCAAAATGTGAGGGAATGTTTATTAGCAGTTTTAAGGGCTGAAAAGGTGCCCCCTGTAAAAATTTTTTTTTGCTCAGGAAGCACCAAGGAGCAGAGTTTAGTCGTTATCCTCATCTGGCAGCACGTTTTCCCCCTTGGCGCAGGATTAAATCCTGCAACCACTTTTCCTCTGCCTCCCTTTTCTAATATTCTCCTCCTGCGAAATTTCCCATCTATTTCTAAACTGCTGATTCAGGAGTCACTTGTGTTTTTAATTGAAGCCCCCCCTTTTTTTTTTCTTTTTTTTTTTTTGCCAAAGTTCTGTTTCAGGAGTTATTTGGCTCCTGATCCTCATAGCACAGATTGTGTTTAAAAGGCAACAAACACCTTAACCATAACTGGTGAGGTGTGGCTCTGGTCGGCTTTTTCAGCATCTGTTCAGATCAGTGGGTAGAGCTGCTTTTAAACTCAGCTTTACACTAGTTGGGCTTTTTGGTGGGTTTTCTGTTTGACATGAAACGTTTTCAGTGACTGATGCATGAACGGGGGCGTGTCTGGGGACACCGTTGCAGCTCTCCCTCTGTCCACTAGGTGGCACTGTTGAACCTGTTTTATTATGACGTTGACATCACCTTCCTGGAGCAGCCGCTAATTTGTTTTGACTGAACTTAAATTTCTCATGGCAGATGGGACAAAATGAAATGTTAATGGCAATCTTTTTTTCCCTAATACTTTTTTTTTTCCAACGGTCATTGCCACTGCAGTTCCGAGTTGGTTTTAAAAGCTTCTCTTTTTTAAAATAAATACTTTCTCCATGTCTCTATTGCATAGTAAAAAGTAAGTTAAATCATCTTTACATGTGCTTTTGGCTGTTTCCTCCTCAACTGTAGACCTCATTCTGCTGCATTCACTAGGAAGTCATCAGGATATTTCCTGGCCTCTGGAAAGGCTTTGGGGAGCAAGATCACTAATGGGGATCTGAGGAATTCAGATGGCTTAAGATTAAGTTATCTCAAATCTGTCTTTTATGCACAAAATAAATCCCTTTGGGTCTTCATTGTGGATATCACCTCAAAGTGATATAAAGAGGGGGAATGGTGTCCAGTAACATTAAGGCCTTTAACTGTATTGGATTATACCCCCACCCCCCCTGTATATTTCTTTTTTTTTTAATAGCAGAGCTAAAGAAGGCTGTTATTGTGAGGCACATAGAGGTGGGTGCAAGGATTTGCAGAGCAGTCTGTGTGGACAGGACTCGCCACCCTGGGAATATAAGGACATTAACGGTGCACAGGGCTGGGGGAGCAGGAAAAGCAGGTCTTGTTGTGTAGGGCACAACATGGAGGAAGACGCCTGCAGGCCTGAAGCTGATGGAAGTGATTTAGCCGTCCCACCAACTAGGTCTGGGGATCCATTCAAATGTCAAGAATCAATTCAATTCCGATTCAGAATTGATTATCAAGATTTGATTTGATTCGATTCCGATATCAATTTGGGTTAGTGTTATTAAAACAGTTTTTTGAGCTGTTGCATGAATTATATAACTGTGTAGGACCAATCATATCCCAGAATGCTGATAGAACTGCTTTCAGAAACATCGTGGGTCAGAATTACCAAACAGATCCAGGGCAGCAAACAGAGGACGGATGAAATCGTTTTTATTTTTTCCCACATTCTGTTTAAATTTTTTGCATTTTCGGTCTATTTCGGTTTTTCATTTTTGAGAATTTGGTTTTTAGCATTTTATGCAAATGTACCCCAAGACAGTATATAAAGTAATGAAATATAGACTATTTATGCAATTATAACCTAACACTTTAATGTTTTCATACCTTTAAACATATTTAAAGGCAAAAACATGGCGACAGTTATTCTCGTGTCCAACAAAACATTCCTTTTTTGGGCATAAACAAAAAAATACCAAAAGTTGTAATGTAATAATGAAAAAAAAATCTTTAGACATACGAATCGATTTTTATGAATTAATACGAGAATCGATTTAGAATCGGAAAATTTATTTTTTTCGACACAGGCCTCCACCAACTAGTGGCACGGTTAAGGGTCTAAACACGGTTGATGGCACCAACTAAACTCTGTAGGTTACCAAAGAGCGACCAAATACAGAGCATCCCCTGATGTGTGCTAGTTGTTTCATCGTGGGTGCATTATTGTATCTTTGTAACTTAGACTCAGCCCAGTGGGAGAGTGTTCGTTGATAATACATTTTTTTTTAAGAATACATTTGTTTCTTTATCCTTTGAAGTCGAACAGAATGCTGGAAGTTCTGCTCTTGAACACAGATATTCTTGGAATGATTATTCATTTTTAGACCCCAGGATGAAAAGCATTGAGTACAAGGCATGAATATAAATAAAAAAAAGAATGCTTTTCTTTCTTAGCAGATTTGGGACATGAAACATAAGTAGAGGCATTTTTGTCAGTTTTTACATTAATGATCCTTTTCAGCCTCTTTCGGACATAGTCAGAGAGTTAAAATACATGTACATGCAGTGCAAACATGTAGTCAGAGCCTTTATATGACATGTGTCCTGGAATCATTACTTTCACTTCTTAAATATGATTGTTTTCCTGTAATGCAACGGTGGTGTTGAGAAATGCCGTTTTGAAAATGATGCGTAAATGTTGCTGATTGCAGTCGTGACTTTTTATGCAGGAAAAATGAACAAGATTTCCTTTCAGGCATAAAACCATCACCTTCAAATTCAGTCGGATTAGTGGAAGAGTGCGTGTCAGGAATGCATCAAACGTACCGTTCGGCTCCTCCAACAATTGGATCCTTTTTTCTTTGTTAGGATTGTTTGTGTGTGTTTGTTTTGTTTTTTTTAGACACTTTTCACATTGTAATCCCTTCGCTCGGCTCATATATAGTCTCACGAGAAATATTCTGAGCGGGCTGGAAGTTGACAAGCTCATGATTGTTGTCAGATGTTATAAGATCCCTCGGAGGCTTCAGCACGTCGATGATTGTCCAGATGCTCACAGTGATGTTGCTGGGAAGGCTTTGTTTGCCGGGATCAAATACGCACACTTCAAGGTCAGAGTCACAGAATAGTGACGAGCTTCACTCCCCTAGGACGGATGTTGTGGAACTCGCTCGCGGGTTTGTACTCACGGTCACGTGGCAAAGTCTTTGAAAACCTCTGTTTAGATCACTTGTTGCAGTGTGTTTTTCTTGCATTATTAAGATTACGCTGAATGATTTAAAGCGACACGATTTAATTTTTAACCTGTCGCAAACCTGCAGTCTTGTTTTTTGGGATTTTCCAGTGAAAACTGGAAGGAAAAAATGACTTAAAATGACAGAAACCACCATATGCTGCAAGCTAAAGTTGGCATTAATTGGTAAGATAATTTAAAAAGGCATCTTCTCGACAGGGTAGTGTTTAGGCTACCTGCTGTGTGCGTAATGAAGAGGAACAGAAGCTCAGACAAGCTGCACAATCCTTTTTCATTTATAACACATTGATTATTTATTCTTTTACTTTTTTAAATGATAATGAGGCTGGCTTATTCATCCTTGGCGTCATCCAAATTAAATCAGATCTTTTCGTTTTGGTGCCACCATAACTAAATACTTTGGGGAGGATGAGGTGTGTGTACATTGCAAGGATTCCAGTTTTTTTCAGGTCTTTCTCTTTTCAGAACGGACAGGTGCCTCCTGCAGACTCGGCGCAGGTGCAAGATCAACTCAAAGATGTGAGTCCTGTCAGTGAATTAGTCTCTTTTTGTATTCTTGGTTTTGTTCAGTTTATTTCTGGAGCACCAGTTCACAGCAAGTCATCTCACGGCACTTTGCAGAGGAAACAAACATTAACAAGTTCAGTGCAAATTAGATACGATTCAGTTCAGTGTGATTTAAATTTAATCAACACCACAGGGGGTGAGGGCACGGCAAAGAAAAGCATGAAGGGAAAAAAAGAGAGAAAGACGCAAAGTTAAACAGTCATAATGGCATGTACACACATGAAAAGTACAAAAAGGAGAATGATCAAAATGTCCATTGCATCATGGGATGTTCCCCTTCATTCTTAGTCTTTTAGCAGCACAACTAAAGGGACGGTTCTGCTGGAACTGGAAGTGGGAGCTGCTTTCATAAGGGGCCTGATGGCTGAAGTTGCTGCCTCCTGCTTTGCTTTTGGAAACTTCAGAAAAATAAAGCGTGATATATGCTTGCATGTCAAATCAGCAACTTGGGTCCTCCTTAGTAGGGATCCTAATGTCGTAACGCCACTGTAGGCTGATGTGCACGTCCCCAGAAATGCAGCTACACAGAGCTGTGGCAAACAAATGTGGTTGATCTTTACTGTAGCTTTGCCTTTTTCTCAGTTGCTACGTAGTACCGTAATTCCTGCTGAAGCCGTGTGTGTGTGTGTGTGTGTGTGTGTGTGTGTGTGTGTGTGTGTGTGTGTGTGTGTGTGTGTGTGTGTGTGTGTGTGTGTGTGTGTGTGTGTGTGTGTGTGTGTGTGTGTGTGTGTGTGTGTGTGTGTGTGTGTGTGTGTGTGTGTGTGTGTGTGTGTGTGTGTGTGTGTGTGTGTGTGTGTGTGTGTTCGGACTAGGGCTGGGTGATATGGACCAAAAGTCATATCTGGATATTTTCTAGCTGAATGGCGATACTCGATATATATCCATATTTTTTCTGTGCCATAATTGGGGTTTCCCCAAAAGCATTATAGCATAGCATCTCTGTTAGCTTCATTTTTTCTGAGGCAAACCCTTAAAAAAACAGTCAGTTTTAATACAAAGCCTCGTGCCAAATGTCACACAGGTACCTTTTATTAACAGAGGTCTGCACAATATCAACATGTATAAAACAAATGAAATAAAAATAAACTGCCTGCATATATAGAATAAAAATGCTTCTTGAATAAAATAAATATTCCTTTCCTGCATAACAATTAAATTAAAATACACTGTGCAATTAATACAATGTAGACAGTTACAGGCAGACTTTTCCACTGAGGTTGACAGTTGTGCAAATAACAAAACATTTGTGCAAATCTCTAATAAAACATGTAAACAGATATTGCATCTCTTTGAGCAAATCTCAAATAATTACAACAAGTCAACTACTGTACATTTTACAGATTTTGTGCCAGGAAAACTAACCTAACGTTTGAAAATATATCGATATATATTAAAATCTCTATATATCGCCCAGCCCTGGTTGGGACTTATATGTAAGGAGTAGAATTTTAAATAAAAAAATTGGAGAAAGACGATCCGATTGGTCACAAACCCACAGTGTCCCTGTCAGGAAAGAAAAACGGCAACATTCTTTTGGTTTCCTCTCTCCTCGTACCTGCCGTTGAAGCTGGATATGCATGCGTAGAGGGTGTTATTATAGACCTTGTCAATGTGGTCATCAGGCGTTGGAGAAGAACCAGCAGTGGCTGGTGTACGACCAGCAGAGAGAGGCCTACGTCCAGGCTGTCGTAGCCCGCTCCGTGGAGCTGGAGCAGCAGCTGGCTCAGGCAAAGCTGCAGCAAACCAAGACGGAGGACACGGCAGAAGGCAAGAATATCTCACTTTGACATTCACTTATTAAAACATGCGTAATGCTTTAACTATGTTGAAGAAGAATAATGGATTTTGTTCCACATAGTACGGACAATGACTACGTTTACATGCAGTCAAAATTTGGGTTATTGCTAATATTCCGGTTACTGAAACATTTGGAATATTCCGTTTACATGCGTGAGCAAACAGGATTATCCCTGTTTACATGGTGATTAATCATTCTGGATATCTGGATCAAACCAGCGACGCACGGAGAACGTGGTGACGCAATTCCCGTCATTTCCGCTTCTTCTTCCTGTATCCAAATGCTGCTTTGCGCAACTTTTCTCTCACCTTCTTGTAAATCTTCTATCCCGGTACTTTCTACCGTCTACAAATGCAGAAATGTTCATATCCTTCATTACATTTATGAAGTGATTAGTCTCCTCCTGGTCTTGTGTTTCTCCGTGTTTATAAGAACTTCCTGGACTCAAAAGACCTGGGGCCTTATGTACTAAGAGTGCGGCGCACAAAAAACGTGCGTACGCCACTTTCAACGCTCACGGTCGGATGTACAAAGAATGACGTGAACGTAGAAAGCTGCGGTCCTTCACTCACACATTAAGGCTGTTGTACGCACTTTTCTGAAGTTCTGTCCGTTGGCGACACTCGCTGGTGATGCAGTGAAGTGCAGAATATGAGGAAACTTAACGTCAACAATAAATTCAGGACCACGTGAAGGACACGACAGTCCCGACATCACCAGATAAATTACACAAGAGTGGAACTGCAACAATCTCACAATCAACCACATGATCTGAACAAACGACTAAAGGCAGGAGCTCAACGATGGAAGCTGCAAATCCTGATGGAGCTTTGGCTCCGTTAGAGGAACCTGCTGATGGCAGGATCAGGAGCGAGTCCTCAGGCACCACACCGATCTGCTGGTCCAGGACTAAGACTGGACCATCAGCTGGTTCAGGTACCAAGAGAATCCTCCTGGATCTCTGTCCTGAACTGGACCAGCTGCTCCGGTTCAGACCAACATGATCTTTCAGCTGGAGCTGCTGACAGGTCGGACCCCTGTCACCATGACGACCGTATGGGACGAATACATCAAGATAAAAGCCAGATCTTAAACATCCCATAACTGTGTCTGGACAGAAATACATTAAAATTAATTTTGCAGCAAAAACCGGTTCTTTAAAGTTGTCTTAAAAAAAAAAGGTGTCACGGAAAGGTGATGATGTGCATGTGTGAACTGATGTGATTCAGCAATGATGAAATAAGTTTTTATTGAATGTTTAGGCAACTTTCAGAGTCTGATATGGAGTCAGCTGCAGGTTCTGCAGGATCCAGAAAGTGTTTTCTCCGGTGATGGACCGGTTGATTGTCTGCCAGAATCTGATTTCTTCTGATTTGTGGCCGCGGGAGCGCGCACAGCAGCCCGTTGAACGAGAGCGCTAAAACGTCAGATTTTCAGATTATGAAACTCAAGAATGAGATCAAGTCATATTTAGGCAGAAACAACTTTTCATTAACTGTATTTGGCCTTCAATCAATATTTGGCAGGTAAAATGACCCATTTTCAGGGGAGAAATCAGTTTCTGGCAGGCAATCACTTTTTGGCACGACACCGGGATCTAGACCGGTCTCTTTATTTCTCACGTTTGCACCTCGATAATCCCGTCGGCACAAATTGTCTTTATTTCTGCAGCGGAGGAATCAGATCGTGATGCTTCATGTTTTAAATATAAATCCATGTTGTTCACATTGTTATACTTATGAGAGAGGTGATCGCGGACATCCACAATGTGTAAGACTAAATAAACGTGTAGGCTACATTGGTCTTAATGCGTCAGCATGACAATAAAGCGGAACGAGGAGCCGTTTTTCATCCACCAAAAATTCTGGTGTCGGTTCTTAAATTACAAACAAGAAAAGCAGAGTGTAATGATGCACTAGCGCTGCCCATAAACATTTAAAAACCCGTACGATCATAATAAAACCACAACTCTTCACCGAACGCAACGCAACGCAAAGCAAAGAACACCATATTAGGTGTCAAACTGAATCCCAGAAGGGCCGGTGTCCTGCATGTTTTAGATGTTTCACTGCTTTAACACACCTGATTCTAATTAATCATCGTCACCAGCATGTCATCAAAGTCTGGATAGTTCTGTTGATGACACAGTCACTTGTATCATGGTGCAATGAAGCAGAGAAACATGTAAAACCTGCAGGGACACCGGCCCTCGAGGACTGGAGTCCGACACCAGCTGAAATCGGAAGAAATGCTCCATAATGATTTATTCCAGCTCGGAGCCGATTTTTTTTTTTTTTTTTTTATATATGTTTTTACCTGTTTTTGCACATTTCTTGTTAGGATGAGCGGTTTTAATGGATAATTATCTTCTTTATCATATTCAGACATATATTTGAGGGAGGAGACGGGGCGGAGTGTTGTGCTCCCGCGCATGTGCGCTCAAATCCACGCTGATTGGGATGTACAGAGAAACCTGCGTGGATTTGGGCGAACGCACAGCTTTGTACATATGAATTTTTGCGTTCTTGTTAATTCCACGCACGGATTCAAGTTGAAATCCACGCACTCTTAGTACATGAGGCCCCTGGATTCCTTGTGAACAGAGCATGTGCAGAAAACACATTCATGTTCCGTTTGATGGGGATATTCTGTTTGGCGTTTACATGACCCAATATTCAGGTTTTAAAAGGAGTAACCCAGGGGTCATATTGGGGTTTTTAAAAACCCAAATATGAGTAAATTCTGGTTATTCAAAGGGGTTATTGGTGTTTACATGGCCGCGCAAATTCGGGTTATTGCTAATATTCAGGTTTTAAAAGAGTTATTGACTGCATGGAAACGCAGTCAATGAGGACCAAAAGGTTTCTCTCGTGTTCGAAACACTTGTCAATATCCGTCTGTTGCATAATGTTTTGTTTCTCAGGTCCAGAGAAAGAGTCTGACCTGAAAAGCCGCTATGAGCAGCTGCTTTCAGGAGTGCAGAAAAACCTGGAGAGTCAGAAAGAACAGACTGACAGAGTCCAACTGGAACTGAGTGTGAAGAAGCAAGAGGTAGGTGGTGAAAGAAAAACGCACATCATTTAATTATCACTTACTCATTTTGACTGACTTCTTCTTAACATAACTTATTCAAACACTCATATTTTGCATGCTTTTGCTGTTCACGTTTGTGGAAAAAACCTGGCCCCCAGTCTCCCTCTAGAAGTGTGAGCAAATTCATTGGCATTCCCTGTGTTCAAAGGGATTGATTCAGCGCCGAATCAGTATGCAGCTGAATATCCACAGTCCTTGGATTCAGACATCTTTATAATTGATCTGCAGAGCTGGATTGAAGAACTAAGCAGACAGAAAATATGAACTGTTTTTTTGCAATTTGTTTTCCTCTGCTCTGCAGACCTTGAAAGCTCAGGCTGAGCTGCAATGTCAGAAGGAGCAGGTCGCTAGAGTCCAGGAGGAGCTGCAGGCGCTGCAGAGGAGGCATGCGGACAAGTGCAGCGAGCTGTCTGCCTTTGTGAGGAAGAACGAAGACAAGAGCAGGGAGATGGAGGAGCTGAAGATGCAGCTGCAGGCAGAGCGACTTGGCAACAGGTGAACGAGTCCGCTGCGCTGGTTCACAGATCTGTTGTAAGAAAACAAACCTGGGGTTTGGTGGTTCAGCCCCCCGGCGTCCTCAGCGTACATGCTGAGATGACCTTGAAAAGATACTGATTTATGCATTCATTGATGATGATGATGATGATGATGATGATGAATCTTTATTTCGGCTTGTACACACTTTTTTACGAAACAAGATGAAGAGGTAAAAAAAAAACATTTCTTTTGCCGAAAAGGTGTAGCTGAAACCGTATCTTATAGTGCCGACTCTTTTTATCTTATGATCAGCTTAAATATTACACATTAGCATTACTCCGTGGATACAAACAATACATAAAGAAGACAAAATATAAAATTGACGTTTCACATTCTAGAATGTTTTTAATAATATACTTTATAGTTATAGTGTTTTATATTTATTTACAGTATTTTCTTTAAACATTTCCTTAAACTTGAAGATAGAACTACACATTTTTAGGTCGTTATCACAACTATTCCAAATTTCTCTAGCCTTAATTGATGTACATCTCTTTTTAATATTAGTTCTTGCTGTCGTCGTCTCAAACATGAGTTTCCCCCTCAGGTCATAGCAGGTTTCTTTTATTTGAAACAAATCCTGAATGCAGTTTAGAAGCAGTTTCTGCTGCGCTTTAAAGGAGCCGTCTGTAAGAAATGTCCAAAACTGGTACTGCAGTCACTTTCAAAATATTGTTGAGCGGCGTGTACCCTCCCCCTCCTCCCCCCGACCAGAGGTTGCCAGGTAGGCTGCAGAATGCAGCAGGAACGTAGGCTGCCATGGCTGCCATAATTACAGCCGAGCTGGCAACCCGGATGCTGAAACAATACTGACTTGGTGATTGGGAGATAGGTGGAGGGTGGAGCTTCAGAAACAATACTGACTTGGTGATTGGGAGATAGGTGGAGGGTGGAGCTTCAGAAACAATACTGACTTGGTGATTGGGAGATAGGTGGAGGGTGGAGCTTCAGACCAAAACAAAAAATGACAACATAAACATCAGTTGAGGGCTGCAACTCCTCTTTTTAAACTGGAATATCCTGGCTTGAGTGCTGTTGTCAGTGACATAAGTATTTGAAATGAACATGATTTTTAAATGTCTGTTGACATATCGGGGTCATTTTATGATTCGTTTTATTATTGCTCTTACATACAGCTCCTTTAAAGGCAAATAAAACAGTTTTCTGCTCGGCTATATCATGGAATTCTAAAGTATTATATTTAATAAAGAGATTATTTGTTGGTTTATAATAGTCAGATCTATTAATTATCCTTAACGCTCTTTTCTGTAACAGGAAAATAGGGTTTGTATTTGTTTTATAGGTGTTACCCCAAACCTCCACACAATAAGTCATGTATGGAACTATGAGTGAGTTAGACATCAATTGCTGTGCGAGTGTGTGTGTATAATCTGGAGGAAATGCTTAGATGGGAATGTAAGAGGGGGGAAAAGGCATATTTGACTGTGAATGAGACTTTTATTCTCAAAGCAGTCAATTTACATCCATCTTCATAAACATTACTGTAGTACTACCCAAGTATCAGACGGATTACTGATGTATTTATGTGAACTGTGTAAACATCCAGACATACGGCACACGAGGAAAGAAAGGTGTCGTCTGAGCGGGCGGACAGAATGAGAGCAGAGCTGGAGAGCGTCGACATTAGACTGGAGGAGGAGAGAAAAAGATCTGCGGAGCTTCTGCTGCAGGTGAGACTGCTGTCGTTTATCCCGCTCTATTCAGTCACCTTTTTACAAATATTTGTTCATGAGATTTACTTATGATGTCCAAAAGACTACGGTGGTCGAGACCCGCCATTGCTGAAAATAAAAGTAACGCTGCAAACAGAAACAAACGCCGCTGCAAATAAAAGAAACGCTGAAAATATAAAGAAACCCTGCTGCAAATAAAATAAAAAACGACGCAAATAAAAAAGCCACAACGGAAGTGAATTACCGGGGACTGTTTTTGCCGATGCACCTGTGTTTTTATGTGAGAGGACACCGGTGTTGTTGTTTTTATCATTAATAATAATGCCAAGAATAATCCAAAGCGTGTGTAACAATAGTTATTTGTATGAATGTGAAGTTGTAGCTGTGTGTGGTGGTCAGGGACTTCTCCTCCCACGTAAAAAACACCGGTTCATCTGCAAAAATAGTCCCCGGTAATTCACTTCCGTTGTGGCTTTTTTATTTGCGTCGTTTTTTTTTTTTAAATTGCAGCGGCGTTTCTTTATATTTGCAGCTTTTCTTTAATTTGCAGCGGCGTTTGTTTCTGTTTGCAGCGTTACTTTTATTTTCAGCAATGGCGGGTCTCAGCCACCGTAAAAGACTCAGCAATGTGGAAACGCTGTATACAGCAACAATTCTTTCCCTGAATAAATGACGAGAGCTCAGTAGTCGAACAAAATTCACTCTACACATGTACAAATGAAACCTCCATGCCTTGACAAATGTTCAGGTCAATCTGCTGCAAAAGTCTCTTCTGGGTCAAAATGAAGAACAGAGAAGAATTGCAGCACTGGAACAACAGGTAGCTACTCTTTTTAAGTCATCCACTCCAAAGTCGCTCCATGTGTGCTCTCGACTTATATTTCTGCCTCCCTTCAGATTCAACTTTCTGCAAAGGACTCTGAGGATGAGAGAATTGATCGCCAGAGCATGCAGCACCAGCTGCATAAGGTGTTGAAGGAGCTTCGCAAAGCTCGCGATCAGATTGCTAAACTGGAGTCTGCTGTAAGTGTCAAACATCACGGCCACGTGTTTTTAGATTAGACTTGCTCTTGGTTTATGCCAGATCACAATAATTTTAGTGAGGGGCCATAACAGCTGCTCATGATATCCCAGACGGCAAGTAGCAATGTCAGAATAAAGTGCTTTATTAGGGCCAATCCCAATACACCCCCTACTTTCTACCACTAGCCCTAAAAGAAAAAAAGCCCCAAACTTTAGGGCCCTTGTAATGTTCCCTAGGGATTGGGACACCACTTGCTACGTCACTGCGTGGTTTACGTTCGGGTACGTAAGCGACTGTGTAGTTACGTTTGCACATACGTCACACCATATCAGGAAGCCCAGAGCTAAAAGCTGTTTTAATTTCAGCTGTAGCGCTGTTAATATGCCACTTTATTAAGTTTTAATATTTTTTCAGGCGTAAAAGTAACTGTTAAGATCCCCAACCTGGGCTCAGTTTATCCAAATAACGCCTGTTAAGAAATTTGATCCGAAGTTTACAGGGATGAGAAGAGCCGCCGGCGATTTATGGTTCCGCGTTAAATCAACGCAGAGCCTACGGCGTACGGCGCCCGTCGCCGCGTGACCTAGCCGTAGGCTCTGCGTTGGTGTAACGCGGAACCATAAATCAGCCTTTATTCTGGCGAGATCTGAAGATACAACGCAACAACGACCAAGCGAGCGATTATGTACATTCACTGAGTGAATATTATGAAAGTAAAATGTATATTTCTCGCTAGAAATGTAATCAAAATGCATTTTTATGCAGAAACTAACTCAAAATATTGATTTTATTCACTAAAAATTAGAAATGTCTGCCATGTTTTTTTTTTTTATTCAGTCTGAAAATGATGACGTAAAGCATTCTGGGAAATTTTCTCAGGCCCTCGGTCGGCGAGTCAGTATCTGAAATCCCTTGCTGTGAAGGGCTAGATTCATACTCCCTACGCCTCGATATGTGCACTCCCCCTAGATGCAAAGAGGAATTGGGACACCACTACCCTCACGAGAACGCGCAAAATTTAGGGGTAGTGCTGAAAAGTAGGACTAGGGGGGGATTGGAACTGGGCCTTAGTACTCGCTGCTTCTAACAGTTGTCCCGTTTACTGGTTTACTGGTTACCATCTATTATTAGAGCTAGGTTTCAAATCAAATCAAAGTTTATTTAGACTGGACAATGCATATTAATGAACACTACATTAAGCAGTGTAAATACACCGGATTTTAGCAGAAATGCTAGTTTCCACCCGCAGTCCCCACAGAAAAACAATTCAGTCAAACAATACAGTCAAACAAGGGAACAAACATAAAACATACATAGTAGCAAAATAGATTTAGCAGCATTTAAAAGCAGTATGGATTGTATCTAAAGTGACTTGAGCAAAAAATGCATATTACAATAATGAAATACCAGCGATGGTAATATTATGGTCCTGAGTATACAAGTTGTGTGACATACAAAGTGCATGTTGCATTGCACATTGCCCTAGTACGTATGAATTAAAACAGATCATTAACATTAAGACAAACTACACAAGTTTAAGCCTGGTTGTGATAACAGTGTTGTTCCTCCAATAGCCATGAGAGTTCAGAGTGGGAAGTTCACGTATCGTGAATGGTATTGATTTGTATTTGTTTGTTTGATTTATCTCTGGAATATGCCTTTAATGCAAATGTTCATCAGATTGCTCTTAAAGCTTATTAATGTACTTAGAGTAGTAAGCGTGCTTTTTCTTCAAGAAAATAGAGAATGTTGCACCATAAGGGAAATTAAATGTGATGTTTTGTATTTCAGAAACAGCCAAATGCCCGTTTCTCCGAGCCCAGCTCCTACAATAGTCTGGAGTTTGAGCGTCTCAGCGTGGACGGCCCTCGCGGCCCCACGTCTCCGTCTAAAGTCATCAACCTGTTGGACGAGAGCTTCCTGGAGTGTCCAAAGTGTCGGGCTCCTTATCCCACCAGTCGCCACAGGGAGCTCCTGGCGCACATCGACTACTGCCTGGCCTGAGCTGCTACATGATAGCTGCTACATGATAGCTGCTACATGATAGCATGAGTGTGTTTAAAAAGGGGAAACCTGAGACCGTCGGGCAAACTAGAAGCTTTTCAGTCAACAGAAAAACACAATCTTGGTTCCTAACTAGAACCAAATACCAATCGGATCCAAACGGGGAAACATGATGGCGGCATGTGCAGGGTTTGTATCAAAGCTTATGTAAATAACTAGAATACCAACAAGAACCAAACCAGTTTTCTGTTGCTTAAAATGAGGATTAGAAAGTTGGAAACATGAATAGTAGAGATCAAAAGAGCCGGTTCGGAAACTTCACTCCTGCACTCCATCTAAAGCATCCGTCCAAAAAACAAACCGAAAGCAACAAAAAGGCATGTTTTAGATTCCAACTCCACGAATGAAGCACTCTTGTGAGCAGATCACTCGTTACATGATCACCACTTCTTTTTTTCTTTTGAGTTTTCAAAAGCCAAGTAAACATGTCAGTGATGTAAATAATCTTTTTTATTCCAAGTAAAGGGCATCTAAATTTTACTCAGAATGACCTTTTTAATCATGCTTTTTTAAATCCTCAGGCCAAACAAAAACATTGTTTCTTTTTTTTTTTTTTTTAAGGATGAAAGGGAGTCAAATGGCGTTCTTTTTACAACCGTGAAATGTTTTAAAATCAAAGGAAATGTCTTTCTAAATCATCGTTCATACCTTTACACTTTCACTCCTCACAAAATACTCCAGACATTTTGGTCATTAGGGTTCCACCGGGACACTGATCCCGTAACCTGCATCGCTCTTGTATAGTTCTTGTGAAGCTCTTAGAGTATTGAGTTTTTAGACAGAAGTATTTATTCTAAAGTGTGCTATCTTTCTTTTTGGGTGAAAAGTTTTATTTTCCTTCAGTAAATTATGTATTGATGTACCAGATTCTGCATGTGCGGTGGTGTTTTTATATAATCATGGCCTTATACTTTTTTTTATTTTATTTGGTTCTGTGTGAATATTTGTTTACAAGCCTCTTGATAATATATGTTCCAGTGAGCTGAGTTGCTGTAAATCCACCGTTCTCCACTCCAAGTTTCAGTAACATCCCCTGTAGTGGCGTTCTCTAATATATTCCTCAGAGTGTGTAATAATGTTTGTTCTGCAGAAATAAAGTAACAGGGATCATTTGTTTAGCTTTTTTGACAATATTGATGAGAAAAACATGGGGAAATATTTTCAGGCATCATTGGATATTGTTGGTCAGCAGTGTTATGAGGCAACTTTTCTTATTTTTTCTTTCTAAAGAGAGAAAAAAAGTGTTCCTCTATTGCACTATTTGTTTTCTTTTCTAGCATGGACTAGAGGAGACGGGGTCCTCCGTCTTGAACCGTGTGACTGTAACCATGACTAAGATCCTATCTTTCTGTTTTCCTGGACCTAACCGGCCCTCAGACTGGCCGCGGCGGGGAGCTTACCTGTCACATGTGGCAGCTTGTCTACCGTTTCCTCCTACCCATCTCTGCCTTGACTTCTCAAGCCTGCAGCCGTGTGAGTCTGGGAATGAGATTGTATGAGTTAATTCCTTGTACTAAACTATTTCCAGCAGGGATTACTAAAGGTCTCCTTGGTAGAAAAGGGTTAAGGTGTCTTTATTCCTGCACTCTTGGCAATGTGACTAAATAGACTTAGGACGGACCCGCCCTGCTGTACAGCTGATCTTTTAGGTTGCTGTTTTAACTTTGGTTGTGTGTTTTGGAAGAAGATGTTGGAATTGTTTAGATTTTTTTTTTTTTTATGCTTTGTTTTAATCATGTGACCCAAAGTTGTTTCGATGTGCTCTGTACTGTGCAACAAAGTGCAATAAAGATGTCAATCTGCTTCCTGCACAATGTGTGCTTTTGCTTTTCTTTTCTTATGTGCTTTTTTTTTTTTTTTGAGAATGACTTTTTATTTTCTTAAGTAGGACTTTGAGCTATTATCTTACTAAATATGCTACTTTTAAGCTGGTATAATGTGTTTATCTTGATTACAATGGGCTCATTCATGAATTAGGGTCAGAGTGCAACTAAGGCTGAAGTAATAGTAATGTAAACATCTTTCCTTCAGTCACCATGAGGACATTGAGATCCCTCTCAAAATGAATGAGCAGTAATGCCATGGGGATCTCAGCGGGACCGTCAGGGGAGCAGTTTTTGTCTTACTGAGATGTGGCTGTAGAAGTCCACCACCTCTGCCTGGCCTTTAGATTATGAGCAAGTAAAGATTATCAAGAGATGGTGTAATCTTGAACATTTTACTGTGGAGGTGCATCTCTTTAACCTGATTTTTCTTTTTTTTTTTCTCTTTATTTTTTTTTCTCTTTATTTTTCTCTTTATTATTATCTTACATTACACAGCTGGTGTACAATTGGTTTACAATTATTGTCAGGGAGAAAGAAAAACATCAGCATGTCAAAACATAGCTGTTGCCCTATAGTTGTGTAATGTTGAAAGAAACAAAACCTCTGTATATTAATATTTTTTAAGGTAAAACGAACAAACAGAACTAACTAAAGACACAAACACACAAAAAAAAGAAAAAGGGGAGCAATGATTAATCAAAACGGGATGTATGGGCTTGTAACAGCGACTACATTCAGTTGCAGGGAGACCAAACTACAATATTATAAGGGTTTGGATAGGGCTGTGCAATTAATCGATTTTAAATCTAAATCGGATGTATTAATCACAATCGATGTTAAAAAAATGAAAATCGATTTTTTGCAGCTGGCTGCATTACAGACAGAGCCCGTCTAGTCATCTTTGGTCAAGAAAATTGTAAATGTTGTCACTTTACTAAACTCAAGGAGGATTTACAGTATCTTTCAATTGCACTTCATTCCCAATAGGGAAATTAGTTTTTTCTTTAAAAATAAAGATAAAATATTTGAAACTATTTATTCCATTGTCTTTTGTAGTTTTACCAAAAAAATCAAAATCGAAAATCGGGTTTTCAGAGAAAAAAATCTGGATTTTATTTTTGTCCAAAATCGCCCAGCCCTAGGTTTGGATATACACACACATAAAATTATGCACGTATAAAACGCATGAAACCTGGCAGTCCTTCAAACCAACAGAGAAATGACCGAGAAAGTAAGTGAGTGGAGACAAGTAATTTAGTTTCTAGATAATTGTGACTTTTGTATATAGGAGACCTATTTTGACCATGACCTTGTGAATTTTTCCATTTGTAGCCGAAGTGAGAAAGTAATCCTTTTACATTTTATATATTTCATGAACAATATCAGTCCATATCTCCATTGTGGGGGGGTCAGGATGCAGCCAGTGACGTGTGAGGGTTTTCTTACCAGCAGAAATCAGAGCACCAAATAGATATTTGTTGAGATGCCCTGTGAGAAAATGAGTTTCTCCCAGAATAAAAGTTTTGAAATGATATATTTTAATATGAAACATGTTTTCTAATATTTTGTGCATCTCTAACCAAAAACGTACAATTACTGGACATTCCCAAAATATATGCCAATGGTTTGCATCCCGCCATCAACCTGATTTTTCAACTGTTAGGTGTGGCTTTTCTCCACGCCGTCTGCCCAGGAGATGTGTTCAGCTCGGCTGTTGCCAGGCGACAAATACTATTAACATGGTTACCACTGGAGACTTTAACCATTCTTCTCTTCTCCCAGTTTAATTTATCTTCACTCATTATGACCTTTTGAAATTCAGAAAGTATAATTCAGTTCAATCAACGTTCATAGTTGTTGAGATGTCCACAAAAGATTTGTAGTCTTCTTGTTGTCTCAGACAATCTTTAAAGGAGCATGAGGCAGGATTTATGAAAAAAATGTGTATACGTTTTAAGTTTTCTAGTAATAATGTCAGATGAAGCGTTCCAAACCAAAAAGAATGATCCCTCTAGTGTATCTCTCCGTTGCCTTGAACAGGCTGTGTGCTGCAAAATGTGCTGCAATTCGGGCCCAAATTTCCCGCGCTGGGCTGCGGATGTGACGTCACATGACGCTGCATGTGCGTTCTCCCCGTTCTCCCGTGCCGGCTTCACTGTTGGTTGCAGTACCCCCGACGGCCATCCTGGTGAAGGGTGGCGCTAGAGAGTCTCATTTCTTAAAAGGAGCCTCATGCTCCTTTAAGACTTCATGACAAACCCAGGAATTATCAATGTCAACCAATGTTTAGGTGTGTTGACATTTATGCTGAAAGTTTGGTCTGAGGGTTCCACTCTTTTCACTATGAAGGAGCAACTTCAAAAGAGAAAATAAACATATAAAGCACACCTTAGAAACTAAGGAACCAGCATGGTTTGAATGATTTATTTCAAAAACTGGATCAAAATGTTTTACACTACAGAATAAAAACTTTAAAAAAAAGAACAAACGCTAGTGTGCGTCTACCTATAATACCAAAGGTGCATATATTAAGTTTGAACAACAATATGTACGCTTGTTCTACGAGATATTGCTTGGTCTTCGGTGTAAAAGCAAAGTCGGGAGACGTGGAATCTTTAATTTTTTATTTTTCTAACATATTAATTATTAGAAAAAAAAACAGCTGCTGAAAGTTTTGGTTGTCTAAAGAGAAATTTCCAAACAGGATTATTCAAAGAATCGTTCCACATTTGATTATTGAAGGAATTATTTCAGTGATGTGCCTGGTTTTGTGACTGCAACCAGCGAGGTCTGTGGGGAGGCCGGCGCCCCGTAAGGAGGGCTGCTCCATTTCTATCAACAAAGAACAAAACAAATCCTACACAGCTATTGAGACCGAACGGGGGGGGATCTGGGGAAGGAGGGAGTCAACTAGTTTCAAAGTCGACGGTTCAGTTTCACATTTTTTACAAGAACGAGAGCGGTCTCCGGCCTCTCTTGAGTAAACAGAGGCAGCAGACGGGAGACGAAGGTGGGACTGAGTCCCGGGACCAGCAGAGGGAACAGTTCTGGGGGGGGCGATCACTGCGGCTCAGATCCACTGCTCTCGCAGAAGCCTGCAACACAAACACAACATTCTGCTCACTACAAAATACAACCTGGAAAAACACATCCTTCAATATATTTTATAAGGACAAAATCACATATGTTAATATTTATTGCAAAAGCATTACTGGGTAAACTACCGCTGTACATATCCAATTTATTAAAATATTACTCTAGCACAGGGGTCGGCAACCCAAAATGTTGAAAGAGCCATATTGGACCAAAAACACAAAAAAACATTTATGTCTGGAGCCGCAAAAAATGAAAAGTCTTGAATAAGCCTTAGAATGAAGGCAACACATGCTGCATGTATCTATATTAGTTATTATTGGGGGAAGAGTTTTTTTTCATTATGCACTTCGAGAAAAAAGTTGAAATTTCGAGGAAAAAAAGTTGAAATGTCGAGATTAATGCTGAAGTACAATTTCGAGAAAAAAAGTCAAAATGTCGAAAAAAAAAAAGTCAAAATGTCGAGGAAATAGTAGACATTTCGTGAAAAAAGTCAAAATGTCGAGAAAAAAGTCAAAATGTCGAGATTAAAAAGGAAAGGAAAAGGGAAGAAAAAAAGAAGAAACAAAGGAAAAAAAGAAGAAAAAAAGAAGAAAAAGAGAAAAAAATTGGAAAAAAAGAGAAAAAAAAAGGAAAAAAAGAGAAAAAAAAGTTAAAAAGAAGAAGAAAAAAATCAGTTTTCACAGAACAATGTCATTGTTTTTAATCAAGTGTCATTCTTGTCATGAATTCTTTTTAGCTTTCTGATCCTTGTATGTTTTATGTTGGTTTCTTGTTTTGATATTTTTTTATTTTTTGTAAAGTTACTTGTCCTTGTATGTATTTTCTTTTATATGAAACTGAATTTATTTTTTTTGCTGCTATCTTGTACTCCCTGGCAGAAGAGATATTGTATCTCAATGGGACTTTCCTGAATAAATAAAGGATAAATAAAAAAAAATAAAAAATATCCATCAATGCTGCGTTGTCATGAAAATATTCAAAAAGTTTCAAAATAACCACCAGTAAAAAAAACAATCACTGTCTGCGGAGATTTCTTTTATCATTGACAGAGGTCTTTTTAAATGAAGAAATCAATACAGTTGAAAAGTGGCCACAAGTTTACTTCGGTTAATCATTCATTCAGTCAGTCTTTCAACGTACTGAATAACATACTGAAAAAAAAGGTCACGGATCGATGGAGGACCGTCCGCAACGACGATCTGACCGACACTTAGCAGAAGTGGACCCACCGTTGTGTGTGACACGTCTGTATTTGCCCAGCAGACAGAGCTCCACCTTCTTCTGCGTGATGATGGCCTGGTCCTCTGCCCTCAGGCCCGTGGGGTGGCGGGAAAACACGAAGGAGTAGCTGTCCAGGCAAGTGCCGTCCGAGTCCAGCATTCTGCAGGAGTAGTGGATGGCGTAGTTGTCGTAGTCGGTGTCGATGACCCAGTGTTCGTCATCTGAGAGCAGAGAGCGCGTGGGAGAGGTTACTTTTGTTTTTTAAATCCCCCTTAAAGTGTCTTCCTTCAATTTGGGAACAGATTATTAAACTTGGAGATGTAATAACACAAAACACATGGAAGAAAGATCCAAAATAAAGGGAAATATATCTACTTTTAGGGCTGTGCAATTAATCGATTTTAAATCTAAATCGGATTTATTAATCACAATCGATGTTAAAAGAAGGAAATCGGAAAATCGATTTTTCCTTTTTTGCAGCTGGCTGCATTACAGACAGAGCTCGTCTAGTCATCTTTGTTTGGTCAAGAAAATTGTACATGTTGTCATTTTACTAAACTCAAGGAGGATTTACAGTATCTTTCAGTTGCACTTCATTCCCAATATGGAATTTTTTTTGCTATTTTTCTTTGGAAAAAAAAGATAAAATATTTGAAACAATTTATTCCATTGTCTTTTGTAGTTTTACCAAAAAAATCGAAATCGAAAATCGGGTTTTCAGAGAAAGAAAATCTGGATTTTATTTTTGTCCAAAATCGCCCAGCCCTATCTACTTTTAATCTCATAGGTTTTGGTGTATGACCGTGATCGTGTCTAAAAGTGAGATTCAGTTCACTTTAAAGTAAATTAACTTAACCTGAACGTGTCAAAGCTGCAATCAAAAGATTGAATCAACCCAGAAGTCGACTAGAAAAGGTCTCGACTCTTGTTAATCAACAGGTTTGATCAACTAACTGGGTGCACAAAGGAGGCTCTGCAGTTGAGAACAGTATCAGAACAGTATCAGCAGCTGACCTCCGGTCAATAATCCCATCAGCCACATCCATGACTCCGCCGACAGTTACGGCCCCTGATTAATCCTTCATCAAATGTAGAAATGAACTGGTGAAAACGTCTAACTGAATCCTGCTTACTTCCGGTCTGCAGGTAGGATGCGGCTCCCCAGTACTTCATCCTGAACTTGGCGGGGTCGGTAGTGTCCTCGAACGTGGCAAACATGTGGGCGCACATTTCCCAATTGCTACGGGTGGAAAAAAAGACAAAGACATGTGAATTATAGACGACGACAACTAGCCCGGAGCGCGGTTATGTTGTCATTTCACTGGGGAGGAGAGGTGAGGGAAGAGAGACACCTACTTGAGGATGATGACTCTGCCCTTAGCGGAGGCCGTCATTCTGCCATCGTCTTCGATGGTAAACTGGGCCACAACGTTGTCCAGGAGGAACAAACCCTCGGGGTCCTTCTTTCCTACGGCATACCAGACTCCTGCATACTGTGGATCAAAGGTTACGTGTTAATCCACATCTCTATGATAGACTATAATATCCTTAAAAAAGAAAAAAGCAGAGATTTTTTTTAGGTCTAACTAGGGCTGTGCAATTAATCGATTTTAAATCTAAATCGGATTTATTAATCACAATCGATGTTAAAAAAAGGAAAATCGGAAAATGGATTTTCCTTTTTTGCAGCTGGCTGCATGACAGACAGAGCTCGTCTAGTCATCTTTGTTTGGTCAAGAAAATTGTAAATGTTGTCACTTTACTAAACTCAAGGAGGATTTACAGTATCTTTCAATTGCACTTCATTCCCAATAGGGAAATTTGTTTGCTATTTTTATTTAAAAATAAAGATAAAATATTTGAAACTATTTATTTCATTGTCTTTTGTAGTTTTACTAAAAAAATCGAAATCGAAATCGAAAATCGGGTTTTCAGAGAAAAAAAATTGGGATTTTATTTTTGTCCAAAATCGCCCAGCCCTAGGTCTAACAAATCTTAAAAGACTGCAAAAGCTGCAAAACTCCAAGATAAAAACCTTAACCTTAACAGAAGGTAAAAGTCTTAACTTTTTCCTCTCTACTTACCCTGGTTTTGTCGAAGTCCTGCTTGACCTGGATGTTGGCTACCTGGCAGTCCTGTGCCCAGGATAGCGCCAGAAGACACAGCGCCACAACACACCTCAGCATCCTGCCGCAGGGCAAAAGGGGGCAAAAAGGGAGGAAAGTGAAGAAATGAAGGAAGGAAGGATGGAGGGAAGGAAGGGACGAGGTCGGGGCGTGGAGTGTGAGGAAAAGAAGGAAATGACGGGGACCAGAGAGAGAGAGAAGAGAGAGAAAAGTTGGTCAGCAACAATGCCTGTTTGTTTCCATTAAAATCCTCAATAAGTCAAGCGGAGGGTTAGAAACTTCCATTTAAAAAAACAAGAAACGTTCTCCAAAGTATTTAAAATGTTGGACATAAAAAAAAAAAGGGAAAAAAAAGTCAATCCATTGTCATACCTTGCTCCTACAAGAAGAGTGCAGCTCAAAGCAATCGTGGGTTTGGGGTGGGATCGGCTTATATGCAGCTGCAGAGGATTGTGTAAGAACTTTAGGGGGACCAGGACCCCCCCCTGCTCTCCCTTTACACTGAGTAAACACTTGCATAACTGCAGTTCCCACTCTTATTGACTGCTATGTTATGCACGTGTGGTCAACCCCCACCCCCACCCACACACACACACACACACACACACACATACATACAAGGGTGTTTTTTTCTCTTAATGCTGACACAGATTGTCTCGTGAAAGTAACCAGGCCAAGAAAAACATCTGGAATAAGTTATAACATGCATGTATGCGTACATACAGTGTGGGAGAAGCACAATCTGAGGGGAGAAGGAGACGAGCTGCATCTGTTGAGATGCCTTTTCTAACATTTGAGACGGTTTCAGTACTTTCTGTTTTAGCTATCGTGCTTTTCGCCATCATCAGTGTCGTTGCATCAGCCGCTGGTGTTATCTCCCAGCTCTGTGTTTGTATAAAAGGACAGAGTCCACTCTTTTTTTTGATGTAACGTCCTTTATTCATCTAAAGATGTGTTATTCTCCCAAGACTGGGGTCAAACGTCTCTCGCCGCCGGTCTTCTGACTGGTTTTAAACGGTTGTTTTTAGGGGTTTTGAACATTTAAAATGTGCATTGGGGGCGTTGCAGGGGTGAGAGAAATGGCCTCTCCTCTCTGCATGTTCTCATTTTTCATTTGACTGAAACCTTCCCGGGCAGACTTTTCATATATGCATGCTGTTATTTTGCAGTGCGATCATATAACAGCTCCTCCGAGGGTCTCGGGAGCACAACAGAGCCAGACATCTGCAGCTTGCATAACCAATGCGTTGGTCAGTTTAGGGGGGAAAAAGAAAAAAAAAAGTAATAGCAGTGGGAATTTAGCCAGGGCACATGGATCATTTCACAATCACGCTAACAGAAAATAGCACGTCTCACTGCCAGGTTTAACATGTTGAGCTGGTAATTGGCAAAAAAAAAAGGCAGCTGTTGCCAATAAATGACACCCTCCTCTTTGCTGGGAGTGAAACCGAGTTTAGCCTAAGTCCCCCCGTACATCTGGGGATTGAGTAAACTACTTGAAGGCTAAAAAACACACTCCAGCTGTAGGACATGTTCTAGTTATCTCCATATGTAAAATAATAAAGCTCAGCACTGCCAGAACCAACCAGCTGTCAAAAGGCAGTTCATTATGCGTGTAAAGTCTGTTGTCAAAGACTTTACATCCTGCTGAGTTTTGTTGGAGCGTATCCAAGACTTAAATAGGCGAGAGGTAAGATACACAGTGGACAAGTCATGAATCTGTCAACACGCAGACAACCATAGATGCTCATACCTATATGGACAATCACCAGTGAACTTATCACGCATAAAATGTAGTTATTATAAAAGAAAAAGAAGTGTGGTAAGAAGATACAAGACACCTCTTGATATGAGGTGACTGATAACAACCACACCAACACAATGCCGTCTTTTCAATTTGATTAAATTCAGCTCAGTGAAGTTGAACTTTAAACTGAGCCCATCCTCAACAGATACAGGACTGTCTCAGGAAATTAGAATATTGTGATTTTCTGTAATGCAATTACAAAAACAAAATGTCATACATTCTGGATTCATTACAAATCAACTGAAATATTGCAAGCCTTTTATTATTTTAATATTGCTGATCATGGTTTACAGTTTAAGAAAACTCAAATATCCTATCTCAAAAAATTAGAATATTCTGGGAATCTTAATCTTAAACTGTAAGCCATAATCAGCAATATTAAAATAATAAAAGGCTTTCAAAACTTCAGTTGATTTGTAATGAATCCAGAATTTATGACATTTTTGTTTTTTTAATTGCATTACAGAAAATAAAGAACTTTATCACAATATTCTAATTTTCTGAGACAGTCCTGTAGTCCCAATGTGCTTTACAAAGAAGCAAAACACGTTCACTTCAAGTACAGTTACATACACGCCATTGTGTCAGAATCAATGCTGCCAGATTAGTGCAATATAATTCAATACAGCTAATTACAAAGCAATTCCATCCAATTCAATTAAAAAAAGAACCCTAGTTCACATCAGACTGAATCCTCATTTCACTTCAGTCGTCATGTTGACAGAAGGCGGGAAACAGTGGAGTAAAAGACCCTCCGAGAGAACTCATGAGTGTAATACAACACAAGGCCAGGGAAGCCTCTAATGGAACAGAGAGAAGAACAGACATTTGACAGCAGTGACAGCCTAGCAACGGTGTAGCATTATAGGATGTCCCACAGCAGCTCAGCTTCCAGCAGCAGAACTACAGGGATACTTGGAGGGGGGGGGTCACCTTCGCTTAGGATAAGGTGCTAGCTTAGGATTTTGATTATTTAAAGACCTGCCCCCTTCTCTTCTTCTGTGAACTCCAGGACCCTGAAGTGAGAGGGAAGCCTGAGAGAGAAGCCCTCTGATGGGAGGACATGGAACTGGGAGCTCTTTAACCCTGGTACTGTGTTTGGGTCAAAATGACCTAATTCTCCTTCATTCTTTCTCCTGCTCTCTCCTTCCGTCTCCCTTCCTCTTTTCTTCCTTCCTTCCTTCCTTCCTTCCTTCCTTCCTTCCTTCCTTCCTTCCTTCCTTCCTTCCTTCCTTCCTTCCTTCCTTCCTTCCTTCCTTCCTTCCTTCCTTCCTTCCTTCTTCCCTTCCTCTTTTCTCCCTTCCTTCCTTCCTTCCTTCTTTTTTCCCTTCCTTCCTTCTTTCCTCCTGCTCTCTCCTTCCTTCCTTCCTTCCTTCCTTCCTTCCTTCCTTCCTTCCTTCCTTCCTTCCTTCCTTCCTTCCTTCCTTCCTTCCTTCCTTCTTCCCTTCCTCTTTTCTCCCTTCCTTCCTTCCTTCCTTCCTTCCTTCCTTCCTTCCTTCCTTCCTTCCTTCCTTCTTTTCTCCCTTCCTTTTCTCCCATCCTCCCTTCCTTATTTTCTCCCTTCCTTCCTTCTTTTCTCCCTTCCTTTTCTCCCATCCTCCCTTCCTTCTTTTCTACCTTCCTTCCTTCCTTCCTTCCTTCCTTCCTTCCTTCCTTCCTTCCTTCCTTCCTTCCTTCCTTCCTTCTTTCCTCCCTTCCTTCTTTTCTCCCTCCCTCCCTCCCTTCCTTCCTTCCTTCTTTTCTCCCTTCCTTCTTTTCTCCCTTCCTTTTCTCCCATCCTCCCTTCCTTCTTTTCTACCTTCCTTCCTTCCTTCCTTCCTTCCTTCCTTCCTTCCTTCCTTCCTTCCTTCCTTCCTTCCTTCCTTCCTTCCTTCTTTCCTCCCTTCCTTCTTTTCTCCCTCCCTCCCTCCCTTCCTTCCTTCCTTCTTCCTTCCTTCCTTCCTTCTTTCCTCCCTTCCTTCTTTTCTCCCTCCCTCCCTCCCTTCCTTCCTTCCTTCCTTCCTTCCTTCCTTCCTTCCTTCCTTCCTTCCTTCCTTCCTTCCTTCCTTCCTTCCTTCTTTTCTCCCTTCCTTTTCTCCAATCCTCCCTTCCTTCTTTTCTCCCTTCCTTCTTTCTTTCTTTCCTTTCATTCTTCCTTCCTTCCTTCTTTCCTCTCTTCTTCTCCTCCTCCTTCCTTGACCCAGAGACAGCACAAGGGTTAGGATACGATGGGACTTCGTCAGTAAGGATAACAGGATGAAAGAGTTCATATTTGATTCTGTATGTGGGTCAATGACGAATAAGGATTTTCAACAGGTCAATTTCAAAATAATAAAAAAATAATATCTATTGCAGTAGTTCAAACATTAAGAATGTTGAGTACACATAAATTCATATAAACATATTAAATTAAGTGATTTCAGAGTTTTTTGTCAAGATGAATTGGCACTAGCCTTAAAAAAGGTCATGTGGTGCAACCATGATTCATATTAAAATGTATTAATTTCCTTAACATCTTGACATCTTTTTTTTTTACAAGTTCTCAGTATTTTACAAAAATGATTGTTTTTTTTCATGATCGCGCCACATGATATTTCATAAAATGGACATCAGTCAAACTTTGTTTGATATTATGATGGAAATATAAATACAAATGTGTTGCAATCTTACACACTACAAGATACTTCAGAAATCATGCCAGAGAGGACAGAAGATTGATTTAAATACATTTAGAGTGATTTCAAAAAAGTTTTCAAAACCAGAGTCATGGTTGGACGGTCGCACCACATGACATTCTGACGCTTAAAACAACAACAAAATCCCAAATAACTAGTATTTTTTGTAAGATTCAAGTGAGTCCATATGTGGGACAGGTAGTTCATATATATGATATTTTTTTTATACATTTAAACCTTTTTTGAATTGAAAAAAAATCTGTTTTTCAGAAAATATAGGCGTCACATCATTGACCCATATGCAGAATATGCCTCTCATCTACTCATCACCAGTGCATAAAACACCCTGGATACCTTCATTCAGTCTCAGTTTGTCTGCTCATGTCCGCTAGTATAGGCTTAGATTTGATTTGATTTGATCTATTTTATTTGATTTATTTTATTTTTGTACATGTAAAAAAAAACAATACTTCATGAGAAGTTTAAGAAAACAAAACAACAAAATAAAGAATTTCATCCTTTAAAACTTGCTATCTTGATTTACATGTGCCAAAAAAGGAGTAGGAAGAAGTGTAAACTTATTTAGTCCAACCCCCATTCACTGATCATTTAACCTGTATTTATAAATACTCACACACTGTACTCACACTGCTAAATAACAGTATTATTATTATTATTATTATTATTATTATTATTATTATTATTATTATTATTATTATTATTATTATTATTATTATTATTATATACTGTAATTATACTCACACACATACTTATACATGCATACATACATACACATAGTTGAATATTTCTATATATTTGTACCACATGCCCATATAAATATTTATATAAATATACTTATTTACACTATACTTTATCTGCTCTATATCTATGTATATATCTACTTAGACACATAATCACACCACACATATATGGTGTGATTATATATGCTGACCATGTCTAAGTGCAAGCAGGAGAAGTTCAGTTTGGTGTCAGGATCAGCTTATCACAAACCTACCTGTCTTAACCTCCTTCTCTCTTATTAATCAGCCAGACCATGTACGAGGAGTCTTCCCTCTGGATCCCTCCCATCTGGGAACCACAGAGACCATCCAGTAAACTCTCACCTTCCCATTACATATGGGCTCAAATTAATGCCATAAGTATTTTGTATCTGTAGATAAACTTTGTACTTGTAGAAATATTTTGTGCGTGTGCAAATAATATTTGTACTTGCAAAAAATATTTGTACTTGCAAAAAATATTTTGAGCTTGTGAAAAAAATATTTGTACTTGTTCTCATGGAGCGTCTCTCTCCCTCTAGCTGTATTGTGTTCATGAAATAAGAATGGAAATAAGGATTTGTGAAAATAGGAATTTTGGCTAATACATAAAAGAGTGAAGTGTAAGGGATATATAGGGGAGGGAGGTAACAGGGGGGTTAGAAGGTATTTAAAGGCATGTTAGGCCTCTCTTTGCTTTGTTTGTGTTTGTTGTTTAGATATGTCCTTTTAATTTTTTCTTTTTTTTTTTTTTAAATTTATTTATTTATTTTTTTTTTCTTCGTGTATATGTTGAGGTTGGTGTCTGTCTTATGTCTATATATGTATATTAGTTGTTGTTTTTTTGTTGTTATACTGAACGTCACTATGGTGTGGCACATAGAAAAATAAAGTACAAAAAAAAAAAAGAAATATTTTGTGCGTGTGCAAAAATATTTGTACTTGCAAAAAATATTTGAAAAAAGTTTGTAGCTTTTGAAAAAAAGTTTGTAGCTTTTGTAAAAAAAAGTTTGTAGCTTTGTAAAAAAAGTTTGTAGCTTGGTAAAAAAAAAGTTTGTAGCTTTGTAAAAAGTTTGTAGCTTTGTATCTAGAAGTACAAATATGTTTTGCAAGTGCAAATATTTTTTTCACACGCACAAAATATTTCTACAAGTACAAATATTTTTTGAAAGTACAAATATTTTTTGCACACGCACAAAATATTTCTACAAGTACAAATATTTTTTTCACACGCTCAAAATATTTTTTGCAATTACAAATATTTTTTGCAAGTACAAATATTTTTTGCAAGTACAAATATTTGTTGCACACGCACAAAATATTTCTACAAGTACAAAGTTTATTTACAGATACAAAATACTTATGGCATTAATTTGAGCCCATACGTGAACTGTTTATTGTCACCTCTGTCTCCGTCCTGTATCTGGGTCCAGTCCTACAACATTCCCACAGAAACGTCCTGTTATAAGAAGATGGTTCTGCAAATCTATCCAATAAAAGTGAAAGGAGATATTAATACCCAGAACATGACCCCCGAGCAGTTATTACATAAACAATGGCAGGTAAAAACTCCCCTAGTGGGAGAAAAACCTTAAGCCAAACAGTGGCAAGAAAAACTCCCCTTTAGGAGGGAAGAAACCTTGAGCAGGACCAGGCTCATCAGGGGGGACCCTCCTGCTGAAGGCCAGACTGGTATGGTCAGGTTTTTCATGTGGATATAACTTCTGTTCAGTCCAAATTCAGAAGTAAAAAAAAAATACTGGTTACAAATCATTATTCCTTTAAGGGATGCTCGTTTTCTTAATAACTCAATAGAAAGATCTGCCATCACTGTCAAATATTACTGGGCATCATGTGAATTGTTATAGAAATTCATAGTTTCCTCTGACAATAATGTGAAAGAGAAGCCGAAAGAAAGAAAAATATACACATGGTCGATAAAGTTTAAAGTCTCCTCTGAGATGAAGTCGGAACCAACGTTCCATCGTTGACCTTCATTTCTGTTAACTGCTAAACTCCTATTATCCCGTACACACATAACAAGTGAGTCATGATGACTACACATCCCTCATGATCACATTTCTCAGAACAGAAAGTACATAAATATGTATTCGTTTCTGGCCTTGGGAATAAAAATAGTATTTCCCCTAGAAATGTACTGGAAGCACTTCAATCATACAACAAGCATTTCAGTTATCATTTTTATATTTAATGTTTCCAGCTCATTCACTTAGATTGTGCTTAACGTCTTTGAGTGCTTTTGCTTCAAACATAGAAATCCTCAGTGTTCAGATATCATGTTCATATCTAAATCACTAAAAGAAGTACAAAACAATAAAAAAGGGAATTTAAATCACTCACAACATCCACAAAGACAATCAAACGATTTAAAACTTCTACAAAGAGGCTCAAATAGCTACAGACACTGCAACCAGCTCCTAGTCTAGCAGTCCAGCATCACTTAAAGGTGCTACAGGCCACGGACACAGAGCACTGATATTCCACCTGGTTTGGGTTTGGTTGTTTTTTGGTTTTTTTTTTTGCATATATATTAATGGTTAATACCACGTTTGGTAAAAACCTAAAGCAGGGGTCACCAATCCTGGTCCTCGAGGGCCGGTTTCCTGCATGTTTTACAGTTTCGCTGCTTCATTGCACCGTGATAAAAGTGTCGTTAAGAGAATTGTGCAGACCTCCATGACAAGCTGATGACGATGATTAATTAGAATCAGGTGTGTTAAAGCAGAGAAAACTCTAAAACATGCAGTACACCGGCCCTCGAGGACCAGGATTGGTGACCCCTGACCTAAAGCATATACAGGACTGTCTCAGAAAATTAGAATATTGTGATAAAGTTCTTTATTTTCTGTAATGCAATTAAAAAAACAAAAATGTCATACATTCTGGATTCATTACAAATCAACTGAAATATTGCAAGCCTTTTATTATTTTAATATTGCTGATTATGGCTTACAGTTTAAGATTAAGATTCCCAGAATATTCAAATTTTTTGAGATAAGATATTTGAGTTTTCTTAAGATGTAAGCCATGATCAGCAATATTAAAATAATAAAAGATTTGCAATATTTCAGTTGATTTGTAATGAATCCAGAATGTATGACATTTTTGTTTTTTTAATTGCATTACAGAAAATCACAATATTCTAATTTTCTGAGACAGTCCTGTATATGCATTTTAATATATAATGTAATCTATAATGCTTTTTTTTTCAAACCTCAGGACCCCTGTCCTGCATGGTTTTCTGCTTTAACACACCCGTGTACAAATGAATGTGTCATTAACAGACTTGTGCAGATCTTGATGATGCTAGTGATGACCTTGAATTAGAAGCTGATGTGATGATGCAAAGCAGCGTCTAAAACACGCAGGATATGGGGGTCCTGGCGGCCAGGGTTGAAGACCACCGCTGGAGACTGTACAAAAACAATGGACCAAGCATTAGGTCACGTGACCTAACTGGTTACTGAAAACCGGTTTTGAAGCCTGTCTTTCTTAGGCTACGTTCATACTGCAGTCCTTAATGCTCAATTCCGATTTTGTCCCAATTCCGATTTTTTTGTGTGGCTGTTCACATTATCTTTTAAAATGTGTCCTATAGACCCCTTTCCAGCCTACGTCATCACAGGATGCGCGCGCATTTTTGCGGCAGAAGAGCGGCAGAAGTTGTATGAGTTTGACTGGAGCGAGGGAATATTTGTTTCTTAAGTTGCGTTTTTGGAGTTGCAGTAACGTTATAGAAGAGCAACATGCCCACCAGCTGTTGTGTGTACGGGTGTACAAATCGAAATCCTTAGGAACATACATTTTTTGCAATTCCCAGAGGAATAATGATGATATTGTTATTGTGTGTGCTAGTCTCACAAACCTTAGCAAAAGTGTTGTTCCGAAAAAATCTAAGAAATAAGGGTTCTGAATAATAACATCAAGTCTTGACATTTTTTTATTTTCTCATCAGTGATTTGGAGCTGTGACTATGAATTGAATATCAGCCATTAATGATTTACTTGACTATTAAAGTTTTGCTAATAAACTACCGGAGTTATTTGTTTTTTCTCATTGATTGTGTAAATGTATTGATTATTTTCTCTTTTTAAAGCTACAAACATCCAACTTCCACAGCTGTAAATATGCTGCACAAATATACATATATTCACTATATGTGTTGTATATCAAACTCAGGTAAATTATAGATATATTAATCCCTGCAAACCCTCAAATAAAAATAATGAATTTACCTAAAAATAATCAACTAAGTTTTAAAAAACAGTATTTTGCATCATATGCCTTTTAATGTTTTTCTTTTTATCATATTAGTGGGAATAGGTTTCTGGAAATTAATGGTGATAATGTGAGATGCAGGATGGACAGTAAAGCTCATATAATTTTTCATTTTTAATTTTTTTTAAATAACTATCAACTTCATTCAGCCAGCACAGACAAAGGTACACATGACATGGCTTTCATTCAAAGGCAATGCAATGAAACTCATTAAGAAACAAATGGGACACAGTAAATTAACAAAAATAATAATATAAATTAAATAAATGTGAAATAATAAAATAACTTAAAATGTCTAGTGTATAAAATACATTCAGTTGACTGTCATAATTCTTTACAAACTTCAGCTGTGACAGCTGCTGACAGTGTCGCAGCTTCTCCTGAGTGTAAACACTAGGTTTCTCAACCAAATACAGATGAATATCCGGCCATTGGACATCAGGCCACTTTGTGATATCTTCCTCCGGGAAGGAAGTTGCTTTCCATCCGCCAAAGTTAGTTTAGTAACGTAATTTCCACGATCTTTTTCCGTCAATCGGCTGGTGTAAACTGTCATGAACTCCGTCTTTCTGCCGCAACAATGCGCGCGCAGCATGCCTACGTCATACTTGTTTACAAACACGGAAAGGGGTCTATATCCGACTCGAGTGTGAACGCATCGCGGCCCTGAACTGACCCGCATGCGCAGAGGCGTGGGATGATGACTGATGGATTTGCATCCAACAGGTGCCTGTGAACTGCCAATTATCCATCAAGCTCCACAATTATCATGTTAACATTAAATCAGATAGATTTGTCAAGGACGTTTCTCTTGCATCTCTATCATTATGCGGGCATGAATTCTCAGAGTTTTGCGGGAGCGGGCGGGAGCGGATGTAAACACTGCGGGCGCGGGCGAGAGCGGAACACACACGTTGCGGGTGCGGGCGGTAATGGTCAGAAATGCAGCGGGAGCGGGATGAAGAAAACAGTCCCGCTATAGCAGGGCTCTAGCTCCGCTCCCCGGAGTGTCAGCTCTGCTCTCCGGCGTTCAGCTGGGTTTATCACCTAACACACGGTCCTGCTCGCTGTAAAACGGGCAGGTTATGCGACCACGACCGCTTCGCTGATTTGAATCCATGGCTTCTTTATTTAGTAATATCCTTAAATTCAGCGGGTTGTCTCGTCTGATCTGAGGTCGTAAGGGGAAAAGAGGTGAGCGGTGGGGAGGGGAGGAGGAGAGGAGAGGAGGAGAGGAGGAGGCCGCCCGGAGGGACCCCCGCCGTCTCCCGTGTCTCCCCGGCGGCTCGGCGCTCTGCGTGTGACGTCAAAGTCGCATTAATTCCGACCTGCCTGTTCACACTGAGGTCGCATTGCAAAACATCAGACCTGTATCCGATTTAGAACCACATATGGAAGCGACCTGAATCTGATTTGAAAAGATCAGATTCCATGTGACTTGTGCTGTTCACACTGTCATAAACAAATCAGATCTGAGTCACATATGAGCAAAAAATCGGATTTGGGTCACTTGGGAACTGCAGTGTGAACGTAGCCTTAGTACGGGGTGCAGCCATGTTGCTTGAGAAGCGGGAACACGCCCAACCTACTGTATGTCAGTCAAAGTTAGCCTTGGCTCCCAGCTCCTACAGTGCCCCCCAAAAAAGAAATACCTGCAGAGTAAAATATACCATTTAAGATGCTGACTTGACAACCACATCAAAAATGTCGCATTTAGCAGACGCTTGGTCATGCGGTGCGGTAGCATGATGTTACGGGTGAGGAAGCGATAGTGGCAGTGGCTAGCGATTGGCTGAGCTGTCAGTCAATCATATTCCAGATAAAGTTATTGGTTTATTGAAATTCTCCAAACATGGTACAAATAATTCCCGATTGGGACCAACATTTTTTTTTTTTTTAACCAGGCTGTAAATATGTTTAATTTAATTCTAAAGGTGGATAATTTAACACGGGAGTCAATGGAGACTGAGTCGCTTGTGCAGCCAGTCGAGGAACTGCAACGAATCTTAGGTCCTCATGAGACTCAACCTGCAAGTTAAATGGTCTTGAGACAGTGTCCAAGAATGCTTTTAGCATCGATAAGTCGAAGTTATGGCAATGGAGAAAGGACCAAATGTAATTTTAAGATGCTTAAATCCTTCTAACTTAAAATAGAGCCTGACCCTCTCAGCAAAATTACCTTAACAAGATTTTTATTTATTTTTATGGCTCTAGTGGCCCTTTATTCAAGTTGCAGACAGGAAGGGGGTAGAGAGAGAGAGAATGGGGATGACATGCAGCAAAGGCTGGGAATCGAACCTGCCTGCGAACCTGCTATTTAAAAGACAACTATGCAGTTGTCTGAATGACATTTTGATGTGGTTGAAAAGAGTAAGGTGAATACCCGTAATTTTTGCACCTTGAGATAGATCGATCACAAATCGCTTTTGAATATCTCATTAGGCAAAAGAAGGGAAATGATGGACGAAACACATTAAGCCCCCGAAAACATGTCCATTGACCTGTATTTGGCGGGTATTGAAAAATTCTAATCTAATCTAACATAGCTGGATTACAAAAGAAATGTTTTTGTCATAGAAGTCCGTGGTTTATTTTGAGCTGCAAAAAAGTCAGTTGTGTTTCTTTTAAGCTCAGTTAAACTACAGAAGTTTGTTAGCCTCCTGGCTGAGCTGTGATGCCATTACTTATACTGCTGTTCCAATAGCACAAAGACCACACTGTGATCTACATTTTCCAGAGCCGTACCTGCCAAGCCTGAACTGCTACAGGTCCAAACTTAATGACTTCAGCGTGTAACTACACTGATGCAGTGTTCTGCCATTCCCATTTAGTCTGTCTTAATTACCAGAGTTTTTTTCGGGGCTAAAAAACACTTGACACTGAATAATTGAGCAGCAAAATTAACCAAAACAACTCTTGAGACTTAAATTGTGGGCAAATTAACAAAAAAGAAAGGAAAAACTCATACAAAAACATGTAAATGAGGAAAAAAGGTCTTGAAGTGAAACATCCACATAAAAGCCAGCAGTGGTACAGCAGTAACCAATGATATAATAAAAATACTTGAAAATAATAATAATAATTGGAGACGAACATTTTGATGTATAACACACCTGGGTGCACGTTACGGTTCGGGCCGCATTAACGGCCGAAGAAATGGCATAAATTGCGCCAAAATTACACGATTATTTCAAAATGGCCGACTTCCTGTTCGGTTTTGGCCATGGCACCAACTTTTCTTTAAGTTGCGACATGATACAGGTGTGTACCGATTTTCGTGCATGTATGTCAAACCGTATTGTGGCACAAAGTTTTCTAGGGGGCGCTGTTGAGCCATTAGGCCATGCCCATTAATGGAAACCATGAAATATCAAATTTATCACCAGGCCTGGCTTGCGTGCAAAATTTGGTGACTTTTGGGGCACATTTATGGGGGCAAAAAGGCCCTCATTTCGTTGGAAAAATAAAAATAACAAGAAAAAGAAAAACGAGAAAAAAAAATTCCTACAGATACAATAGGGCCTTCGCACTGTCAGTGATCGGGCCCTAATAATAATAATAATAATAAAATAAAAAGAATTGCGTTTGGGTGAGTGTGCTGTTCCCTACCTTCACATCAGCTCATTCAGTAGGCCTGTCTGATTGTTTAGTCATGTCCTGTAATACTTTTGCATGTCAAACATATGGAGATGATGCTAGTTAACATGGTGTTACACTGGCATGTGAGTTGCATTCTGATTGGAGCATCAGTGTACAGTAGTATGGCGTTTGTAGACTCATGTCTATCTGTTGTGTTACTCTTAGTTGGTTGTTTGTCTTACATTTATTTGTAGTATGAGTGTTGAGCATGTACTTCAGCAATACGGTTATGTAAATCTATGGTCTTTATAACCATATTACATTTCCCTTTTTTTTTACTGTAAAATGCGGGAGGAGGGGGGCACTTCAAGTGTGGTCACCCTGGGGAACCACACTGAGTTAATCCGGTGTTCTCCCAATCCTGGCTCCCTGCCGAGAAATGCTACTTTGTGGTTCTGCGCATGCGCACAGTGGATTTTCAAAGTTTGATTGGCACGTCCATGATTTCTTGCACGATGTAAAATGGATAATATGAGATGTTGAGTATTTGATCCTTCAAAATAAACTACCCATGACATGAATTGCATTACACTTTGTGAACATTATACGATAAAGAGGGGGTAAAAAAACAATTCTATCGCTGTATTGGATATTCATTCAGTCATTGGCCTTTAATTAACTAGGCAGGTCATTAATAACACATTCTTATTTACAATGACGGCCTGGCAAGCGACAAGGACCACTTGGGGGGAAAGGAAGTGGTTTAGGGAGTAAAACACAGTGAAATTGTAGTTCTACAAAGGTAGAAAACCAATTAGGGACCATTTTTTGGCAAAGCAGCAGAAATTGGCAGAACACCGGGTCTGCCTTTCCCCGTGAAAGTGTGGTGGGGACAGTGTCAGTGGTTCTTCCACTTTCTTATTACCACATATCCTTCCTGTCTGTGTAGTAGTCCAAGTGTCAACCCAGGCATCTGACCCGGCAACCTTTCACTCTCTCACCCGGCCGGGATTGGCCGGGTGTAAAATGCTCAGCGTTGGGATTTGCGAGTTAAGGACGCTTAAAGCAGGGGTTTTAATGGCGTGACGTCACGCCAATTAGCGGCCCCTTTGATCCTTTCAGCCTCAAAGCCGCATTCGGCCCGATCCCTCGAGTCGGTGGACAGAAGAAGATGCGTCCGCTGAGGAGAGTGCAACTCCTGTCAAAGGGTTCGCTCCACACCATCGCACCTTGAGGACCAAGAACAACAGCTCTCCTCTCCTTTTTTAATTTTTTTTTATTTAATTTTTTTTTTTTTTAACTTTTGGTGAGTTTTTTTTTTTTTTTTTTTTGGGGACACAATTCGAGTTGAAAACATGGCGGACAAGGATAGCGTGGAGAAATACCTGGAGAACAACCCCCAGTTCGCCAAAGAGTACTTCGATAAGAAGGTGCGGGCCGAGGCGCTGACCGCCGCCTTCTCCGCCACGCTGGACGTCAAAGACGGCGCGTCGTTCAAGGACATGAACGCGCTGCAGGAGGCCAACGTCATCTTCGAGCTGGTGCAGGAGCTGCAGAAGCCCGGGGACTTTGAGAAGAGCCTGCACAAGGTGCTGCAGAGGGTGGCCCTCATCACGCAGGCCGACCGGGTCAGCTACTACATGTGCCGCTCCAGGAACGGAATACCCGAGCTGGCCACCTGTCTGTTCGACGTGACGCCCACGTCCAAGTACGAGACCAACCTGATCAACCCGCAGGGAGAGATCGTGTTCCCCATCGAGATGGGGGTCGTGGGGCACACGGCCACCTGCAAAAAGCCGCAAAATGTCCCCGACGTTTCAAAGGTAACATAAAACAACAACAAATAAAATAAAAGAATTCAAAAGTTTAAAAATATGCGCTTGCAAATAATGAATTACAGTGTATATCACTGTTTTGAACCAAGCACGGTGGACTTGGCCATGATGATTGATGTCCACAAGTCTAATTATAAAAGTGCCCAGCACTTTAGTCATTATGGTAATTAAAGCACACGAACAGAGCAAACCCCAGAAAAGAAAAATCCTCTCTCTACCTATATTTATTTGTAGCCCACAACTTGCATAATCAGCTTTCTGTCATTTTGCTTTAAAAGTGATTTATATTGGGCCTTCAAGAGGAAAATAAATTAAGGAAAGTAAAAAAACAAGTTGGTATTTTTGCTTTATGATTTATAATGTTAAGCAAATGTAATAATATGTGAATGTCCAGTTTAGCGTCTACATGTTATATTATCTTAGAATAAAATATTGTAAAAAAATAATGAGGGCATACCTAAATCATGCATAGGATGAGGATCAGCCGAGATTTCCGTTATTTTACTGTCCAAGGTTATATCTAACAGTCCATAATAGAGCAGAAGATAGCTTGGACTATATATTTTTATTTCCTTTTTATAATTTAATTCGGACTTAAATCTCTTATTTAGTTTTTTTGTTCATATTTGTAATTTACAACAGCATTTATTGAGAGGGATGAATAAGGTATTCTGATTAGAGTTACTCACTCTTCTTTATCATTATATATTTTATTGTTGTATTTCAGCGTCTGTATTTTCAATCTTGGATCCAACCAGAGCTAATACAAGTGTTTTCCTTTTTATTTTGATCCAGAATCCAAAGTTCTGTGACTTTGTGGACAAACAGACTGGATACAAGACCAAGTGCTTACTCAGTTATCCTCTGATCGCTGATAAAGAGTGTATTGGAGTTGTCATGTTGCTTAACAAGATAGGAGCTGATTCCTTCAGCGCAGAGGATGAGAAGGTAAGAATAGACACCTGAACTCGAACAGTACTGTAAGTTCAGGTTTATCCGTTGTGAGGCGGAACCCTAATATGCTGCGTACGCTTTGCAGATGCTGAGTAGTTTGTTACCCAATTAAAAACACATTCTGTGTCAAGAAGCAGTTAGTATTGTCACTGAGGTTATAAACTCACAGTGAGGAAAACCCATCTAGAATAAACTGGGTCAAATGGATGTTATTAAAGATGAAGGTGCTCTTTTTACTTAAGAAATCTAAGGAAGGAGTTGGTGGTAGTTGTAGCTGTTTAGATGATATAAAATGCCTGGTTGTGTTATGATGCTACTTCTTTTGGGTGATTTCAGTATTTGATTAAATATTTGTTCACTTAATTAAGCATTAAAGGGGGATGATAATCCCAATGGTTATGTAATTTTACACCAAAAATAAGTGTAATTTCTACAGAAAATAGCTAAAGACGTCACTCAGAAGCAGGAGCAATGTTGTTGGAGGGCCCACTTGTAAAAACGAACCCACCATTAATGACTGTGACAAGGGATGATGTCTTAGTTTACCTTTTTAAATTGATATTTAAACTCATTAAAATTAACAGAAAAAGAAAGAGAAACTGAAATGTATGAAGTTGTCATTTGAAAAACAAAGGGAAATGAGCACCAAATTAAGAAACTTTACTCAAAAGTCTCACCCACATTGTATCATTGGCTACAGCTATACTGATGCATTTCTATATACCTGGTTTTGGGATATCCTGAGTGGCAGGAAAGATGGATGTAAATACTTGAAGCACATGAACACCACTTGCTGTGAACATGAGCCCAGCAGAGCTAATGTGATGGCTGTCGATAAAAAAACAACAAATCCAAAGGCACATTAAAAGTCCTGCTGTGGCACGATCGTTCGTCCAGGTCGGGTAAAGCAGAGGCAGGCAGGGTGAGACAATAGGGAGAAATTGATACTAGGGATGGGCGGTATGGACTAAAAAATGTATCACGATAATTTCTGGCATTTATCCTGATAACGATAAAAATGACGATAAAAAAAATACCAATTCAACTCCACCTTTGTAACTATAAATCTATCACCACATTCAGTCTTTGGAGCCCCCAAATCACTGCCCTAAAAGAATACTAAATACTACTAAACTACATCTTTCTTTCTTTCTTTCTTTCTTTCTTTCTTTCTTTCTTTCTTTCTTTCTTTCTTTCTTTCTTTCTTTCTTTCTTTCTTTCTTTCTTTCTTTCTTTCTTTCTTGCTCTTTTCTTTCTTTCTTTCTTGCTCATTTCTTTCTTTCTTTCTTTCAGGCTCATTTCTTTCTTTCTTTCTTTCTTTCAGGCTCATTTCTTTCTTTCTTTCTTTCTTTCAGGCTCATTTCTTTTCTTTCTTTCTTTCTTGCTCATTTCTTTCTTTCTTTCTTTCTTGCTCATTTCTTTCTTTCTTTCTTTCTTGCTCATTTCTTTCTTTCTTTCTTTCTTTCTTTCAGGCTCATTTCTTTCTTTCTTTCTTTCAGGCTCATTTCTTTTATTTCTTTCTTTCTGGCTCATTTCCTTCCTTCCTTCCTTCCTTCCTTCCTTCCTTCCTTCCTTCCTTCCTTCCTTCCTTCTGACTTTACACAAAAACGTCACAAACGGGAATTTATCGTTTTTACCGCGAGATGACAAATTCTTACCGTGGCGAATTTTTTTGACGGTATATCGTGAACGGTAAAATATCACCCATTCCTAATTGATACCATATAAAAGTGTGCTGCAATTACATTTTTATATTGAAGGTAAAACACGTTTTTGAACAATGTAGACAAGACAGAACTAAAGTTGCAAATATCTGTTGTCTTGTTGAAAGCAGAAACTGTTCCTATGGATACAAGTTATTGTGCCACTTTTCTTGTTTTCTGTTGCTCTAGCAACAGAAAACAAGAAATCAATCTCTTTCTTTCACTCTTTCGTCTACCTGAATATAAATAAGATTTCTATAAATGCACTGAGGATGTCAGTCTTTTAAGTGAATGAAGGGATGAAGAGGTCACAGCATTTTTATTAGATCATAATTTTTTTTCATATACTGTATATGAGTACCCACTTGTAATAAATCAAAGCTGTATTAACAATAGTCTTTTAACTTCTGCAGTTACGATACCCAATCCAAAATTGAAATCCTGAACAATTTTGTTTAAATACGAATACACAGAATTTAAAAATATGTCATTGTACTGTACAACATAATTCCTTTACAGTATATATTGTATGATAAATAGTAATACCAAAAGAGAAAACAGTCTCTCCCTGGTGAAGTGTAGCAAAACTGGACTGTCCTAAGAAATGTGCTTTTATCTTGTTTTGTCTGCAGCTCTTCCACAAGTACATGACTTTTGCTCAGGTTGTTGCCCTTCAGCATCACACGGCCTACATGTTCAACGTGGAGTCCAGGAGGAGTCAAGTGAGCCCAACCTGTACTGTTAATAACATCTGACATGAACAGGATTTGATTTGATTTATTAAAAAAATTAAAAAAAAAAAAAAAACACTTCAAGAGAAGTTTAAGAAAACAAAACAAAGAATTTCATCCTTTAGCACTTGATAACTTACCCCATACATACCTACACACACACACTCACACGCATATATATATATATATATATATATATATATATATATATATATATATATATATATATATATATATATATATAATAAGCTACCCATTTCTGTACATAAATATAAACAAATTCACCCAATAGTGTTATATCAGGCCCCTAAAAGCCGCTAAACCCCTTCCTCTTTGTACCTTGTGAAAATCATGTTTTTGTATTTGTTTTTAAATGCACTGTGTGAGTTTCCTGCGTTAATTCTTTGGCTCCAGGTGCTGCTCTGGTCCGCCAGTAAAGTGTTTGAGGAGTTGACAGACATTGAGAGACAGTTCCACAAAGCGCTCTACACTGTTAGGACCTATCTACTATGTGAACGTTACTCAGTGGGTCTGTTGGACATGACCAAAGAGAAGGTTGGTTTCAGTCCAGAATCGTTTTTTTAAAGAGTTCCACTTACAGCTCAAACCATTAAACACTGGAAACCATATTTTTGTGTGTGTTTTTGCCTCCAGGAATTTTATGACGAGTGGCCTGTGAAGCTTGGAGACGTGGAACCATATAAAGGACCCAAAACACCAGACGGCAGGGTGACAAATTCAGTTTCTCTTCATTCAATTATATTTTTACCAGATGCAGCTCTTTATACCCGATTTTCAAAATTGAAAGAAATTATAATACCTTCTACTTTTTGCACAGGAAATCATCTTTTACAAGATCATTGACTACCTCCTAGAAGGCAAAGAAGAAATCAAAGTCATACCGTGAGCAGCAAATGCACTCAAAATCACCACAATACACTTTAAAACAAACATTAGTTTGCAAAAAATAAATAAATAAATGCTCACAGTAATTTTGCATCAACCCACTGGTTTTAGTCAGAGATTGTTCCACTACAGAATGGGAGTTTTTGATAAACGTTCCTTAGAAAAATAACATGAAATGTGGAAATGAGCACTTTCATGTTTATTTCATGCTTTTTCAGGGGTCCACCTGCAGATCACTGGGCCCTGGTCAGCGGACTACCAACCTATGTCGCAGAGAATGGCTTTGTAAGTGCTGCAGTTATTGCCATAATTACTAACTAGAGCTATAAAATCATAGAAAAAGGGTGGACAACTGGTGATTTGGGAAGTCAGTTCAAATCAATTCGATAATGCTCAATTAATCTCTAATAAAAGTGCCAAAATGATGTAAAACAGAGTAATTTATTCTAGAAAAATGGTTATGACTTATAAAATAAGAGGATAAAAAATGTGTGATGTGTTTTGAAATGGTCTAATATAAATGTTTTCATCCGACCCCCTGCAGATCTGCAACATGATGAACGTCGCTGCAGATGATTACTTCACTTTCCAGGTGGGAACACGGATCAGCATCAGCTCTGGTCACAAGGATTTGTTCTGAGGAATGCATGAAAGTAATATGGAGACTTGGGTTCTGCACTTTTACAGAAAGAGGCCGTGGATGAGACGGGTTTTGTCATCAAAAACGTCTTGTCGCTGCCAATCGTCAACAAGAAAGAAGAAATCGTGGGCATCGCCACTTTCTTCAACAGGAAAGACGGCAAACCGTTTGACGAACACGATGAGCAGATCACTGAGGTTTGTATGCTGTCACCATCATACGGCATTCCTTATTTGGTGCCGCGTGTTGCTGTCTGTCTGCCACCTGCCTCTTCTCACTAAATATATGATGTATTTCAGTGTGTCTTACAGAAACTTGTTGTTTTTCTTGCTCTCATCTTGTCTCTACAAGGCCCTGACTCAGTTCCTGGGCTGGTCGGTTCTGAACTGCGACACCTACGACAGGCTGAACCGTATGGAGTGGAGGAAAGACATCGCCCAGGAGATGCTCATGTACCAGACCCAGTGCACCACAGAGGAGATGCAGTCCATCCTGGTCAGTATCAACATGGCTTTCATTTATATCTTTTCTCCATAAACACACTAACCCCTTTTTATTTTGTTCAGAAGGGAATTAAATCAGCAATTAAAATAAGGCTCTGTGGAATAGCAGCTTTCCATCAGCAGCTTTAGAGGATGAATGAACGTGTGATGGATTATTTATCCATTTTAACATTTTGAAAAGACCATCCAATGATGTCAGAGCACTTATGTTTCTTAAAGCAGCACAATGTAACTTTTCCAGCTTAATCTAATATTTCATCATCATCATTGTGATGGTACATCAACTTCCAACAGGTTTAATGAACCTCTGTCATGGTCTGAGGGGTCTGTATCTCCTTCACTGGCACTATGTAACTTTGAGGAGCATGGTAGGAACCCTTCCACACTAAAAAACTACACATTTTTACGGCTTTGACTGCTTTACGGCATACGTCACTTCCCCCTCCTTCCCCATTCGTAGTCCAGACGAAAGCTGGGCGGGGCGTGGAGCGCAGAGCTCAGCAGAAGCTGGTATCATGGCCGAAGCAGCGGAAAAAACCAAGAAAATACAAGTTTTATCGGAGGAGGCAAAAAAAGAAAGTGGGAGAGTAACAAGCTAAATGCCCGGACAAGAACCCGGATCTTGGGTTTTGGTAATTCTAAAATTACTGACAATATCAACAACAGACACATAGAATAATAATAGTGATCATAAAATTGTGTAATTCGCAATGAGGAAGCTTTATAAAATAATAATACAATTGAATAGAATTACAGCACTAGAGGAAAGAATGCAAAGAAAATGTATAGAACATTTCTAGTATTTTTCCTGAGAACTGTAAAATAGTGCAGGGCTGATCTGCAAAACATTCAGTTATTCACAGGTTATAAAGTATCTTTTTATTTTGTCAGTAAGTATGTTGGACTAGCGTATGAGTTTGTAGTTTGGGGCGCATTATCTGGCTGAAACAGGACAGGGGGCGGGGGTGACTTCACTAATAAAACCAAGTTGAACTTAGTGATTTTCAACATTGTCATATTATATTGTTTAGCCAAAAATAGATACATTACCTCTTTGCTATCCATCCTGCAAACGACCGCTGAAAACAGAAAAGTAGTTTTGAAAGTCCGTCCCGTCTTATTTCATTCACTATCAAAACAAATGCAGCGACGGGGACAGGAGTTTTCCGGCAGTACGCGCTGGTGCTCATGGGAAATGTAGTTCTTTCTGGTAAAGCACTACCGCTTTTGTCCAAACTCAACAAAAGCTGAAAGTTACATTGTGCTGCTTTAATACTTGACCAAAGAATTTTTGCAGTGTAAATTGCAATCGGTGACCAAACCGTGATGATAAATAGGATGCATATGTCATTTAAAATGATCGTTGTCCCTTTTTTATAACTAGAATACCAAGGAAAAGTTTGACGCGGACCCTGAAGACTGTGACCAGAAAGAGATGTACAAACTCCTGGTATGTACTGTATGCTGACCTGCACGCAAACTCTTCCATGAAATAAAAAAGACCACGGTGCATAATTATCAATGTGCATTTCATTTCTATGATTTAAAAAAAGGAAAGTGTGACGGATAATACAGGGAGTAACTGTATATTCCTGGGTGCCCTCTGAGTATCTGTATCGTGTCATGTGCTTTTGTTCAGAAAACAAACTGCCCCGTAGCAGACAACGTCGACGGAGAGAGTCTGTACAATTTTGGCTTCAGTGACTTCCCCGTGTCCGAGCACGGCCTCATCAAAGCCGGCATTCGCATGTTCTTCGAGCTCGGAGTCGTCGAAAAGTTTAAGGTTCCTGCCGAGGTGAGTCACATAGACTGCGTTTCCATGCATCAATAACCCTTTTAAAACCCGAATATTGGCAATAACCCCAATTTGCACGGCCATGTAAACACCAATAACCCCTTTGAATAACCCGAATTTGCTCATATTTGTGTTTTTAAAAACCCGAATATGAGCCCTGGGTTACTCCTTTTAAAACCTGAATATTGGGTCATATAAACACCAAACGGAATATCCCCATCAAACGGAACAGGAATTAGTTTTCTGCACATGTTCTGTTCACAAGGAATCCTGGTCTTTTGAGTCCAGGAAGTTCTTATAAACACGGAGAAACACAAGACCAGGAGGAGACTAATCACTTCATAAATGTAATGAAGGATATGAACATTTCTGCATTTGTAGACGCTAGAAAGTACCGGGATAGAAGATTTACAAGAAGGTGAGAGAAAAGTTGTAGTTTGTCACCACCAGTGAGAATGTGTATGAATGAATAATAATCTCTGTAAAGCGCTCTGGGTGCCTTGAAGGGCGCTATATAAATCCAAGTCATTATTATTATTATTATTATTATTATTATTATTATTAAAAGTTGCGCAAAGCAGCATTTGTTTTGGATACAGGAAGGAGAAGCGGAAATGACGTGAATCACGTTCTCCGCGCGTCGCTGGTTTGATCCAGATATCCCAAATGATTAATTACCATGTTTACAGGGATAACCCTGTTTGCTCACTTATGTAAACGGAATATTCCCAATGTTTCAGTAACCGGAATATTAGCAATAACCCGAATTTTGACTGCATGTAAACGTAGTCATTGTCCGTCCCTCGTTGTGATTATTCAGCTCTAACAAGACAATCTCCAGCAGACATTTCCTTCCATCTTCACAAGTTCACATGGTTTTTATTACTTCTCTTTATCCTTTTATTTGATACGTTGACAGTATATGCCAAAAAAAAGTTTGACTAAAATCATTTTTGTTGTTGTTTGTAGTTTAAATCATAAATAACATATTTACTTTGTGTCTGGAAAACTTTGTCATGTAGATGTGATGAACTCATAGTTTAGTATCAAAGGAGGACTGCTTTGGCTCTGGAGAATCCAATCATCCTATTGCAAGAAATGGTGTGTTTTTCCTGTAGTGTGCAGTCGTACAATAACATTATAGTCATATTCCTAAAGTTTGACATGTCAGGATATAATAACGAACATAATATGGTGCTTACCAGGTCTAAATACAACTTGAGATTAACAACAGCTCTTCTGTCATTTATTAAATAAATAGTCAAAATGCAAAAGTAGAAATTGAGCACCCTATTAATTAAATACTCTTGAAAACTAAAGTTTTAGCGGTTTCGCTGGTCGGGAGGTTTTAGGAATGTTAATACAACTCCATAGAGTAAAAACCTTAGCAATGATCTTATAAGAGCAATCGTTGCTGCGCATTAATCTGGAAAGGGTTATAAGACTGCTCTCCATCCATTATCTATACCAAGATATACCAGTGTAGTTTAGACTCATCAATTAACCTGACATTCATCTTTTTTGGACTGTGGGAAGAAGCTGGAGTACCTGGGGAAAAAACCCACAGAGCGTGGGGAGAACTTGAACACTCCACCCAGAAAAACTCAAGCCAGAAACCTTTTTTCCTGTGAGGCAACAGACCATTTCACTGGCAAATTAATTTTTCACAAGTAAAAAACATTGAGGACAATTACCCATCTTCCTAGAAGTGGACATCCCAGCAAGACTGCCTGAAGACCAGGAATTAAAAATCAGAGGAATTTAAAAATCAGAGGAATTAAAAATAACCCAAGAGCAGCAGCCTCTATTTGGGTGTTAACTCTGCAACTTACAGCTTTATTTCCCCTAAAAGGAGCAAGGCAAAATGCACTTTTTAATACTACCCAAGTGTCAGACAGCCCTGAGCAGAGACGTTTGGCCATAAAGCCCATCAGCCCGTTTGATGAAACCCATACACAGCATCTCAGCATAAACACTTTATTGCAACTATCAATCACAGTGGTGGAGGGAGGATTATCTGGCTGGGTTTTGTAGCAATAAGATATGGAAACATTGAATAGGTCTGGATCTTAAAGTCTTCTCAAGTCACATGCGAGTCCAGGGATTGTATAAGTCACTTGAAAAACAGAGCTGTCTTGGTTATTCACACACTGCTTCCGATTTGGGGTTAGTTTTTGTCTAATGGCCGTTAATGTGTACAGGACTGTCTCAGAAAATTTGAATATTAGAATTAGAATATATATGATTTTCTGCAATGCAATTACAAAAACAAAAATGTCATACATTCTGGATTCATTACAAATCAACTGAAATATTGCAAGCCTTTTATTATTTTAATATTGCTGATCATGGCTTACAGCTTAAGAAAACTCAAATATCCTATCTCAAAAAATTAGAATATTCTGGGAATCTTAATCTTAAACTGTAAGCCATAATCAGCAATATTAAAATAATAAAATCCTGTATGTCAGTGTGTCATCTGTTGTTCCTCATTTGAGGTTATGGTACTTTATTTTACTAGACCTTTTGGGTACCTGAAACTTAAAGGAGCTGTATGTAAGAGCAATAATAAAACGAATCATAAAATGACCCCGATATGTCAAGACATTTAAAAATCATGTTAATTTCAAATACTTATGTCACTGACAACAGCACTCAAGCCAGGATATTCCAGTTTAAAAAGAGGAGTTGCAGCCCTCAACTGATGTTTATGTTGTCATTTTTTGTTTTGGCCTGAAGCTCCACCCTCCACCTATCTCCCAATCACCAAGTCAGTATTGTTTCTGAAGCTCCACCCTCCACCTATCTCCCAATCACCAAGTCAGTATTGTTTCTGAAGCTCCACCCTCCACCTATCTCCCAATCACCAAGTCAGTATTGTTTCTGAAGCTCCACCCTCCACCTATCTCCCAATCACCAAGTCAGTATTGTTTCTGAAGCTCCACCCTCCACCTATCTCCCAATCACCAAGTCAGTATTGTTTCTGAAGCTCCACCCTCCACCTATCTCCCAATCACCAAGTCAGTATTGTTTCTGAAGCTCCACCCTCCACCTATCTCCCAATCACCAAGTCAGTATTGTTTCTGAAGCTCCACCCTCCACCTATCTCCCAATCACCAAGTCAGTATTGTTTCTGAAGCTCCACCCTCCACCTATCTCCCAATCACCAAGTCAGTATTGTTTCTGAAGCTCCACCCTCCAACTATCTCCCAATCACCAAGTCAGTATTGTTTCTGAAGCTCCACCCTCCACCTATCTCCCAATCACCAAGTCAGTATTGTTTCTGAAGCTCCACCCTCCAACTATCTCCCAATCACCAAGTCAGTATTGTTTCTGAAGCTCCACCCTCCACCTATCTCCCAATCACCAAGTCAGTATTGTTTCTGAAGCTCCACCCTCCACCATCTCCCAATCACCAAGTCAGTATTGTTTCTGAAGCTCCACCCTCCACCTATCTCCCAATCACCAAGTCAGTATTGTTTCGGCATCCGGGTTGCCAGCTCGGCTCTAATTATCCCAGCCATGGCAGCCTACGTTCCTGCTGCATTCTGCAGCCTACCTGGCAACCTCTGGTCGGGGGGAGGAGGGGGAGGGTACACGCCGCTCAACAATATTTTGAAAGTGACTGCAGTACCAGTTTTGGACATTTCTTACAGACGGCTCCTTTAAAAAATGAAAGCAGGTTTACTGTCTTTTTCACATGACAGAGGAGCGTTTTGGGCTCTGAAATTATTCCGTCGTAAGACCTTTTTTTTTTTTCTTTCCTCCCTCAGACGTTGACGAGGTGGATGTACACCGTGAGGAAGGGCTACCGTTCCATCACCTACCACAACTGGAGGCATGGTTTTAATGTAGGACACACCATGTTCTGTCTGCTGCAGGTAACAGCCTTTAATTGGAGACTGTACACTTGTATTCCGCGCACGTACTCGCCCCTATTGAGCAAAGCCCCGATGTTTAACCATCTCCTTCTTTACAGACAGGGAAGCTCAGGAAGTACTACTCTGATCTAGATGCCTTTGCTATGGTGGCGGCAGCTTTCTGCCACGATATCGACCACAGAGGGACTAACAACCTCTACCAGACCAAGCAAGTCAAACACTTCAGAATATATGGGGGGGTGGGGGGGGTCACGTCCAGAAATTGATCTTTCTCACCTCTTTCTCTTTGCTATAGGAGTACGTCTCCTCTGGCCAAACTTCACGGCTCTTCCATCATGGAGAGGCACCATTTGGAGTACGGCAAAACACTCATGGCAGAGGAGGTACGACTAGGATCAGTCGAGAAAATAAATAGACTTAAAATAGTTTTTGATGAAGCGAGTCTGTCATTTTGACCACTCCTTGTTGACTCTTTCAGAGCTTGAACATCTTCTGCAACCTCCAGAAGCGTCAGTTTGAGACCGTGCAGCACTTGTTTGACGTGTGCATCATCGCCACAGATCTGGCCCTTTACTTCAAGTATGTTTTCATTAAACAAATCTAGAAGTGAAAGGAAAAAAAGGAGAATTAAAGCTGCAAGCAGCGATGAACGGGCCGTCGCACTCATGGCCACCGACCCCCATAAGCATATCAGAAATGACACCACCCACGACTCTATGTCAAACCATTCAAAAGTTATAACAGAAAATAGGAACTATGAAATCTCGACCAATCAGAAGAAGGGGCGGGGCTAATTTGCACCAATTATGGTCAAGGACTCAAAACCGAGTCCGATGACACCACCCACGAGTCTTTGTCAAACCATTCAAAAGTTATGGCAGAGAAAGGTTTTCTAGGGGGCGCTGTTGAGCCATTTTGCCACGCCCATTAATGCAAACCATTAAATATAAAATTTATCGCCAGGCCTGGCTTGCATGCAAAATTTGGTGACTTTTGGGGCACGTTTAGGGGGGCAAAAAGGCTCTCCTGTCGTCAGAAGAAAAAAAAATTCCTACAGATACAATTGGGCCTTCGCACTGTAGTGCTCGGGCCCTAATAAATGATAAAACCTGGCTAGGAATAACTGAAGCAATAAATACATAAAACAAAAAGTGTAATGCAATTCAAAAACAATATAAAAAAATCATTTTGTTAGACATTTTCTGCTTCAGTTAATTCATGGATGTATTTATTTATGTATATGTATATATATTTTCTTATTACATTTAATTTAATATGATTCCTTTCATTTTGTTCTTTTTCACATTTGTATTTTCCCTTAACTTTGTTATCTCCCTATTGCTTTTGCCATTTCCCGAAAAAAAAGTAAAGCCATGGCGTCCAAACAGCAACCTGGCTACAAATACGATTGTCTTGTGTCCTTGGCAACATCAATTTCCCGTGTTGTTAAAAAGTGCCATCAATTGAAGCAGCGGGAACGCAGGATGGAGCAGAACATTGCTGCTTCGAGGCCGAATGGCAGCTTCTCCTGTTAACGTTTGTCAGGAAATAGCTACATAAATAGAAATGTAAATGAAAGAAAAGGCATAAGGAAAAAAACCCTGGAAATAAATAAGTCAATAAATAGTCAAAATTAAATTAAAGCATCAACTTTAAATTAATATGTGTAAATCCCATTTCCAGGAAGGTTGGAATGTTCTCTAAAATACAAGAAATAAACTTAAAGGGGACCTATTCTGAAAAACAGTTTTTTTTTCTTGCTTTAACATATATAAAGTGGTCTCCACTCAGCCTGCCAACTCAGAGAAGGAGGAAAGCAACCAAATTCTGCAGTGTCTGTACAGCCGCCCGGATGAGCCGTCCAGTGTGATGTGGATCTACGAGCCAATAAGATTCTGCTCCCGTCGTTACGTAACCAAAATGCGATTTACATCAATTGGCCTCCGATGCGTGAAACTACGCCCACTACTAACTCCACCGGCCGGAGCTTCCTCCATTTTTTCGTAGCGGTGTATCGCGTCATTCAGGCAGCCAATCAGCACAGAGCCTCATTATCATAGCCCCGCCCCTCAGAATCCTGCATAGATAATGAGGTTAGAGAATGGGAAGATAAAGACATGGCTCAGAGGCTGAATTTCTAATTTATTTAGAAAAAACAATCAAAAGCTTGTTTTTAAGACATTCAAGGCCAGTTTAGAATAAACATTAGATGCCATAATAGGTCCCCTTTAACCCTTGTACTGTCTTTGGGTCAAAATGACCTAATTCTCCTGTCCTTCTCCCTTCCTTCCTCTTTTCTTCCTTCCTTCCTTCCTTCTTCTTCCCTTCCTCCTTCTTTTCTCCCTTCCTTATTTCTTTCCTTCTTTCCTTCCTTCCCTCCTTCTTTTCTTTCTTCCTTCTTTCTTTCCTCCCTTCTTCCCTTCCTTCTTTTCTCCCTACCTTCCTTCTTTTCTTCCTTCCTTCTTTTCTCCCTTCCTTCCTTCCTTCCTTCCTCCCTTCCCTCCTTCTTTCCTCCCTTCCCTCCTTCTTTTCTTTCTTCCTTCCTCCCTTCTTTCCTTTTTTTTCTACCTTCCTTCCTTCTTTCCTTCCTTCTTTTCTCCCTTCCTTCCTTCTGTCCTCCCTTCTTTTCTCCCTTCCTTCCTTATTTCCTTCCTTCTTTTCTTCCTTCCTTCCTTCCTTCTTTTCTCCCTTCCTTCCTTCTTTCCTTCCTTCTTTTCTCCCTTCCTTCCTTCTTTTCTCCCTTCCTTCCTTCTTTCCTTCCTTCTTTTCTCCCTTCCTTCCTTCTGTCCTCCCTTCTTTTCTCCCTTCCTTCCTTATTTCCTTCCTTCTTTTCTTCCTTCCTTCCTTCCTCCCTTCCTTCCTTCCTTCCTTCTTTTCTCCCTTCCTTCCTTATTTCCTTCCTTCTTTTCTTCTTCCCTTCAATTCAATTCAATTTTATTTATATAGCGTCTAATACAACAGAGTTGTCTCTAGACGCTTTACAGAGACCCATACCCAGAACATAAACCCCCGAGCAATTATTACATAAACAATGGCAGGTAAAAACTCCCCTAGTGGGAGAAAAACCTTAAGCCAAACAGTGGCAAGGAAAAACTCCCCTTTAGGAGGGAAGAAACCTTGAGCAGGACCAGGCTCATCAGGGGGGACCCTCCTGCCGAGGGCCAGACTGGTGGGTCAGGGACGGCAACAGCACAGCAGGCAGGTGGAAGCAGCAACGGGATGACCAGGGGTGGGGGCCGCAGGCCAGCACGCAGCTCCCGAAGCTCCGGCCCAATCAGCAAGTCCCAGGTTGGGGTGCAGGATCGGGGAAGGGTCTTTCCTTTCCTTCCTTCTTTTCTCCCTACCTTCCTTCTTTTCTTTCTACCTTCCTTCCTTCCTTCTTTCCTCCCTTCTTCTCTTCCTCCTTCCTTGACCCGAAGACAGCGCAAGGGTTAAATCTGTAATTTGTTTAATTACTTGAAGAACAATTTAACAGAAACAAATACAAAGTAGTGCAGTGTAGTTCAATTCAATTTTATTTATATAGCGTCTAATACAACAGATGTTGTCTCTAGACGCTTTCCAGAGATCAAGAAGTTGGTCAGGGAAGTGTCCAAGTTCTCCTTTTATTAGTCCCATTCTTGACGATGTGTGTGTATTTGCTTCAATTCAGTGTGGCAGAATGACTCTTCACCATCTGATCTGTTCGTCTTCACACAGGAAGAGAACCATGTTTCAGAACATCGTGAATGCCACAGAGCCCATGCCAGAAGAAAAGGATGCCATTGCTTTCATTTCCAACAATCCCACCAGGAAGGAAATTATCATGTACGTTGAGAAAATTCTTCCCCCCTTCACTTGTTCAGGGAGTTCTGTCACAGCAAACCCTTGAAAATCATGGGAACGGCTGGCAGTGTTCTCTCTCTGACTGATGTCTCTCACCTCCAGGGCCATGATGATGACAGGCTGTGACTTGTCAGCCATCACCAAGCCTTGGGAGGTTCAGAGCAAGGTGAGTGGCCTTGAAGTGACGCTGAGAAGAAGTTGAGAAAGCCTTCTGTAAGCACTGGAGCTAATGATACCAATCATTTATTTATTTATTTTCTGATTTAAGCTTTTTTTTTTTTTTTTTTTTTTTTTGAGCATTTGCTTGTTTCTCAGCTTATTTTTAACATTTTCGAAATATGCCCAGTTTCATCCAAAACTGCTTTTGATTCATTCTTCACACAGGCATGCATCATCTATCACCCGTGTGTCTCTCTTTGTCTCCAGGTAGCTCTGATGGTCGCTGCTGAATTCTGGGAACAGGGCGACTTGGAAAGAACCGTTTTGGATCAGCAGCCAATTGTAAGAACCGAACCCCTCCGAGTGCTTTCATTCTTTTTACAAGGTTTAAAAAAAAAAAATGTCCCTTTTTAGTTTTCACATTAAAACCTCTCTTCTGTCTCTCAGCCCATGATGGACAGAAACTGTTCAGAACAGCTACCCAAGATGCAGTGTGGTTTCATCGACTTTGTGTGCGCATTTGTGTACAAGGTAATGAGAAGCTTCCTGCACCGTGCTGCCTCTCTGGCTTCATAAACACAGAGGATCAGGGAGGAGATGTTTTGTCAGAGAGGCATGTTAAATAGACTAGACTTCAAACTTGTGTCTTCATCCATGTGATGCTGCATAACAGGATTTTATAATGAGGCCCATCTCTTGAACTCACCGAGCCTCGGCAGGAAGACTCTCGGGCAAGATGAATGAAAACGTCCCTGACCGTTTTTCTTCTGTTGTCAGGAGTTCTCCAGGTTCCACAAGGAGATCACACCCATGTTTGACGGTCTGAACAACAACAGGTCACACTGGAACGCGCTGGCAGAGGTGTACAATGCAAAGATGAAGGCTATTGAGGATGAGAAGAAGAAACTAGAAGAAGAGGAGGCCAAAAAGGGTACAAATTAATGAATACATTCAAAAATAACTACAGGACTGTCTCAAAAAATTAGAATATTGTGATTTTCTGTAATGCAATTACAAAAACAAAAATGTCATACATTCTGGATTCATTACAAATCAACTGAAATATTGCAAGTTTTTTATTATTTTAATATTGCTGATCATGGCTTACAGCTTAAGAAAACTCAAATATCCTATCTCAAAAAATTAGAATATTCTGGGAATCTTAATCTTAAAGGAGCATGAGGCTCCTTTTAAGAAATTAGACTCTATAGCGCCACCCTTCACCACGACGGCCGTCGGGGGTACTGCAGCCAACAGTGAAGACGGCACGGGAGAACGGGGAGAACGCACATGCAGCGTCATGTGACGTCACATCCGCAGGACAGCGCGGGAAATTCGGGCCCCGAATTGCAGCACATTTTTCAGCACACAGCCTGTTCAAGGAAACAGAGAGATATGCTAGAGGACTCATTGTTTTGGTTTGGAACGCTTCATCTGACATTATTACTAGAAAAATTAAAACGTATACAAATTTTTTTCATAAATCCTGCCTCAATCCTGCCTCAAGCTCCTTTTAAGATGTAAACTATAATCAGCAATATTAAAATAATAAAAGGCTTGGAATATTTCAGTTGATCTGTAATGAATCCAGAATGTATGACATTGTTGTTTTTGTAATTGCATTACAGAAAATAAAGAACTTTATCACAATATTCAAATTTTCTGAGACAGTCCTGTACATAGATGAGTGTGTGATTATCCAGAAGTGGGACAGATCCTCCCATATGTATTCATCCTTCTTATTCTTGTGTGTTTGGTGCAGCTGGTGGCGGTGCCGGCGCCGAAGGAGGCAAGTCCAAGACCTGCACCGTCTGTTAAGGTCCTCCTGCTTGGATCTGGACTCACCCAGTCCGCTTAGGACGGATCTAGACAACACTAGTCTCTTCTGGTCTGACAGCTCATCTTTTCGGATCCTTTCCCTGCTCTCATCTGTACCGCGTCAGTGTAGCTCTCTCTGGTTCTTTTCTGATGCCCTCCAGTCCCGTTGGGTGAAGTCCGGCTCAGTGAAGACTGATCTAGTCTGGATTATGTCGGTCTGAGCTGAAGGAGGGAGGAAGACGCTTCACCAGGACGTAACGACGGGACTGCAAGAGAAGATGTTTGACTGCAGAGATGTGACATGTGTGAAGTGTTTTCCTGCTTCTTCCGAGTGCTATGCATGGTCATGGTCGTTTGAAAAGCAGAGCTTTGTACTCCCCCCTCATACGTAGTTTACTATAGTGTGTATACGTAGATTTCTGACTGAGTGTAGCCAACTGTAGGTGGTGCAAAGCCCTGGCCAGAGGGAGGGGGGACTGAAACAACAACGTACTGTAGCCACAGGGACGTAAAACAATGACTTTGTTAAACAGTTAAAGGAGCTTTGGATGTATGTAAAGAAAAGTATAATCCTCCCCTTCTGCACACAAAAGAGGGCTACTACGATATGAAGGCTCTGTCAACGCTGTAGTGCCGTTAGCACACGATGATAGCACTCGACCTACGAGGACGTACGTCCTCTCACCTTTTAAAGGCAATGATCTCAGTTTCTGTGAAGGTACTTTATTTATTTTAATATGTAATTCATCTATATACTTTTTTTTTTTTTGGGGGGGGATTCTTTGAGCATTTTGTACTTGAGCTGTCTTTACGGATGGAGAGCTTTAGACGAGCTTTGAGTGAGCATGTTCTGGATCTCTGAACAGATGTGCACTGGAAACATATTCAGGCCTGAAACATCAGCTTTGATCAAACACCTTAAAGCTGTGTTGACCTTGAGGATTATGCAATATTTACCACAGTGTTTAGATCAAATGTATAACTCCAGATTCTTTTCATGAATGCACATGTATATACCCTAGTTTACATAGAGACTGTAAAAGGCAGACGTGTAAACTAAAGCACAACATAACTCTGAAGACTGTAAGAGCAACTTTTGCTTCTCTAAGCAGCCAAGAGTTTCTGTAAGAAGCTCTGATAGGATTTGATTGGCCGGCCAGTGTTTAAGATCCACAGCTTTAGGCTTTAAATACCCTTCTTAAGGGGGGGGGGGTAAACGAGGCTACTGTCATGTACGTGCAGACGTCTCATGTTTGTAAAGATGCATCTGCTTTATTGATTGTATAACGTTACGGGCAGAGTTCACTGTTTCTCACACTGATCAGCTCAGCGTGGATCAATAGCTTTCTTTGTAAAACTAAACTAAATTGATGTGGTTAGGCATCTGAGCTTACAGTTCAAGCTGCGGCTCTAAGCTTCCTCTTATGCAACGTCATCTCCTCTAATCAATGAGGCATCAATCAAAGGCGTTAAATCCCGTCAGCGTGGCTTCGGGACTGTGTGGAAATGGCTCGTCCGTTGCCTGACGAGAAGTGAGGAGCTGTTGTAACGCAAACCTTTGCCCAATCCAACCCCAGGTGAAGTGTTTTCAATCATTTTTTGACTCCACTGTAGTTACCGCACATATTTTATATGAATTATTACACCTCCAGTTCTGTCTCCAGTGATTAAAAATGGCCCTCAAGCTTTTCCTTCGGATCTTCTGTGTGATACCAAATGTTGCACCGTGTACTTTCAACTTATTCCATCAATTGTTATTGAGACATTAGAAATCTGTCATTTTTGATGTGTAAAATTACCTCAGCTGCATGTATCAGTGACAAGATGTAATATGTGTAAGCAAGTATAGGATGTCATGGCAGTGTTAAAATAAAGAGTAACCCTTTTTCTCATTACAAAAGCAGTCTGGCTGCAAAGGTGATGCTTTATCTCGTATTTACGTCCATGCATGTGAAGTTTGGACAAAGGCGGTGTGTGCACTCAACAATCCTCGGGCTTAGCTGCAACAGCGCTCATTCTTAGTCATATATCGTGCCGGATCTTACAGGCTCCAAAGCTGGATGAGCCTCAGGAGAAAGAGGATCAGTGGATTGATTCTCTTCCCTGCCCGGTTCAATGCTGTCTGGCTCCGCCGCTCACTGCTGCTTCTGTGCTCCGTGTGCAGCCACTTCTGCATAGAGAAACCCGCAGGGACATCGTCTTGTCTTTTTAACCAATTCATTAACAGGAAAAATAATAATGCTGCAGCTGAGTCATCCAGTACATTTTAATATATAGAAAGCACGTAGTCGTGCCTTTATTGGTTTGTTTTTTAACGGAACAAGTCCCATCATGTTTGATTTTGTTCGCCTCTCAGCTGACGTACATTGTTACCCTTCGTTCAGCAGATAATTACGGGGTCAAAAAGGCCGGGATGTCTCTCCACAAGTCTCCTCCTGCTGCTCTCTGCAGAGCCAAGGCTCTATTTGCATTTATCAGCCAAAAGCAAAAAGTTGGTAAATGCAAGGATTACATTACAGGACTGTCTCAAAAAATTAGAATATTGTGATTTTCTGTAATGCGATTACAAAAACAAAAATATCATACATTCTGGATTCATTACAAATCAACTGAAATATTGCAAGCCTTTTATTATTTTAATATTGCTGATCATGGCTTACAGCTTAAGAAAACTCAAATATCCTATCTCAAAAAATTAGAATATTCTGGGAATCTTAATCTTAAACTGTAAACCATAATCAGCAATATTAAAATAATAAAAGGCTTGCAATATTTCAGTTGATTTGTAATGAATCCAGAATGTATGACATTTTTGTTTTTTTTTTAAATTGCATTACAGAAAATAAAGAACTTTATCACAATATTATAATTTTCCGAGACAGTCCTGTATGTAGACACTTGAGACTGAAGAGCCAAATCACATCCAAACATGTACTTTCGGGGTGGGGGGGGGGTTACTTTATAAGGGTCTTAAACGTGTGAAATAGCCAACAAAAGTGGGATGTGCAAAAATGTGCAAGAAGGAAGACATTTTATCTTGGAAAGCAGATGTTGACAGCGTGATTGATCAACTCTAAATGCATCCGAGTGTACGGCCGTGGCCAGCCGAGCCCGACCTCCACACAAAAACAACACCGTTATTGCTCAGTGCAGCGCGCTTAACCACCCGTAAGCATCAACTGACACGGATCGCGCAAGTAAAAGGCTGAGAAAGCAGAGCGGAAAGTGAAAACAAGACAGACGGTGTCGTAAGTGATAAAGTAATTATCTTTATTTTAATCCAAGGTCTGTCATCTCACGGCAACCTCACGCGACGACGCAGCGCTCCGATCTGTCCCCGGCCCCAAGATCTCAGGCTAATCCTCGCTGGGGTTTTAACAACAGTAAACATAGTTTGACTCTTTTTGTACAGGACTGTCTCAGAAAATTAGAATATTGTGATAGTCCTTTATTTTCTGTAATGCAAAAATGTCATACATTCTGGATTCATTACAAATCAACTGAAATATTGCAAGCCTTTTATTATTTTAATATTGCTGATCATGGCTTACAGCTTAAGAAAACTCAAATATCCTATCTCAAAAAATTAGAATATTCTGGGAATCTTAATCTTAAACTGTAAACCATAATCAGCATTATTAAAATAATAAAAGGCTTGCAATATTTCAGTTGATTTGTAATGAATCTAGAATGTATGACATTTTTTTTTTTTTTTTTTTTTTTTTTTTTTTTAAATTGCATTACAGAAAATAAAGGACTTTATCACAATATTCTAATTTTTTGAGACAGTCCTGTATGTATTGTAGTTAATTCCTGCCCCATAAATCAAGTATTTGCTTTTAGACATCCAGTATTTGAATGTTTCAGGATGCTCGGTACCTTCTTACCATGAATCTCCAGTGTTGGGACAGTTGAAGTCAAGAGTAAAGATTTCCAGGCGTGAAAACACAAGATGGACAGCTACAGGCGGGATAAACATTATTTTTATTTCATGAACACAAGAGTCAAAGAGAACATACGTCATGCCAGCGGGATACGGACAGAAGTGTTGTCACAGCAGGGTTGCCGCTGATTCCAGCAGATTCAGAGAAACATGTCTTCAAAGTACTCATCGAACTCTTCTTCCCTAAACGGATGAAACATGCATAGCATGGATATAAACATCTGAATTCTTCATACGAGGGGAGCTCCTGAAAAACTCCAGCAGTGTCGTAAAATTATCTCTAACACTGATGAACGCCACAAGCAATAACTAGTGAGGAGCAGGAGGCGAGATAAAGTAAGGTAATCAGACCTTTAAGAGGTAAAGGTTTAATGTTACTTGATGGTCTACATACTGCGCTATAAAGAGAACACTAGCTCGTGTACTCTGAGGTCATGAGTGTCAGTGATGGTCTTACTGGAGCTTAACTGGGTGAGTTTTAATATGAACATTAGCCGTTAACCTCACCTGGACTTTTCCTCCACCGCGGGGGCCGGCCCTCGCCAGTGCTCTGCTTCTGATTGGCCCTCCGGCCCGTCCTCCACGTCACTGTCTGCTGGAGAAAAGGTCAGAGGGCAGTCAGTCCCACACCCGCCACGGAAAACCCATACTTCCACCCTAATGATGAGTAATAATGAGTATGCAAAATGAGTATGCGAGATGTTTTAGTGCGTCCGAAACATTAGAACGTACTCAATAGTATGTAATATCCATACTCATTCTGGAGAAATGTATCAGTGTGGATTGATGGACACTAGCTGAGCAGAAACTTCCCACAATGCAATGCAGCGGTGTTTGGTTGCTAAGTGATACTTATATGTCATAAGTATAATATTAAGTATAATAATATTATTATATAATGTTAATATTATAATATTCGTATATAATAATATTATATAATGTCATCTTGTTTGGGCCAGAATAAACAGGAAAGAGCGGAGCGGTGCTGCTACTGCTGCTACTGCTGCTGTTACCATGGTAACAGCTGCTACTGCTGCTGGGACACGTCACTTCCTCCCAACGGCAGGAAGTGACGTGTGAGCTCTGAATAGTACGTCCAAATTAATGCACACTACTGATATTTACTCAAAAGTGTGCCGAACTTAAGTATACTTTTTAGTATATACTGTTTAGTATGGCACTTCGGACGCACCCCAGCTCACCCTGGAACCATTTCTAAACCGGGAGTTCGGCCAAGTCAGGTTTTCTTTGGAGATTTGAAATATGTAACTGGGAAAAGGAAAAAGAAAAACCACAATTCATGAAGAAAGAGAGAAATAGGAGCCATTCTGCAAGCTAGCTAGTGGCTTTTCCCCCTCACTTCAAACAAAAACACCTGTATTATTATTAATATACCTGTATGGATGTATGACATGTTCCCAGGAGCAGCCGGGGGGGCGTCGGGGCGCATTAAAGGTTCATAACTTCCTGAAAAATGTGTAAGTCACAGGGCAGGAGCCCAAATGTCCTTCCGCTGGTGTTTTATGTTGCTTTCAACCTCTCACTTTTGTCCATTATGATCTGATGCGAATAACACAGAGCTGCTGCCTGGATTTAATCAAGATTTACGTATATCAAAACGTTATTTAACCCTAATTGATGCAGCGAGGAGCTTTTTATTTCTTAAACCAGAATGTCAGAGAGCATCAGGTGATTGTAGAAATGCTCTTTGTAGAAAATAAACTCTCCTCTGACATTTCAAATATCAGTCTAAGTTGAGCTAAAGAAAAAATACGGAAATCTGAAAATGTAGCAGTGAGCCTTCGTCCTTGAGGAAATAGAAATATGCAAAAAAAAAAATCCTCACAACCTTTCATAGCAAACATCATACTCCCAATGAACAGAAGAGAAGATGTTGAAGACTAAACAGTTAACTAACTTACAGAAAGCCTCTTGGAGAGAGCTTAAAGACTTGACGTAAACTCCTCCAGAGTGCACGAGGGCGGCAGTATTATGATCTGGGGTCGCTTCAGTTCGGCAGGTCTTGGTTTCAAGAGGCTGCAGACGGAGGAAAGTGGAGCTCCATTCTCCACCGGGAGCGTGCGACCGCCGCTCTTGTGTTATTAAAATTAGGGTGACGAATCAGAGCAGGGTTGCTCCACAGAGTGGAGGTTAGGAATGGGCGATATTTTACCGTTCACGATGTACCGTAAAAAAAATTCCCCACGGTAAGAATTTGTCATCTCGCGGTAAAAACGATTAAATTCCCGTTGATGACGTTTTTGTGTGAAGCTGATTTATGGTTCGACGCAAAGCCTACGGTGTAGGGTACGCCGTAGGCTCTGCATTTAACGCAGAACCATAAATCAGCCTTAACAAACGTGGCGGAAGGCAGATCTGAGAGTGAGGAGCTCGTTGTTAAACAAGGCTCCAGCTCCAGCTCTGGAACTGGTTTGGATTTAAAAAGAGAGACGAGAGGACGGCTTTTATTTATTTGTCATGTTTCTTTATTTATCAGGTTGTATTTTTTTCTACTTTGTGATTTTATAAGCTAAGAAAACTTGAAGGACAATGATATTTTGGCTGTTTGCACTGTTATCCCACTGTTTAAGCCATACAGTTTGAATGAATGTTGAATCTGTTCTTACATTTCAAACTTTCATTTGAGTCATTACAGTTTTGCAGTACAGGTGTACTAATTTAATTGTTTTTTATTAATTCAATTTAATTGGTGTAGTTTAGTAGTATTTAGTATCTTTTAGAGTAGTGTTTTGGGGGCTCCAAAGACTGAATGTGGTGATAGATTTATAGTTAAAAAGGTGGAGTTGAATTGGTGTTTTTTCTATCGTCATTTTTATCGTTATCGGGATAAATGCCAGAAATTATCGTGATAAATTCTTTAGTCCATACCGCCCATCCCTAGTGGAGGTCACATGTTTCCTGTCTAGACCAGACAACCATTATTCCCAGTCTGCAACCCTTTTCTTTGAGGTCAGCTGACAGATTCGTGTCTTCCTGACGGAACCGGCATGAATTGTTCAGACTGCATGAGACATCGTTGCCACACATGGACTGGACCCCACCCAGTTGAGACTTAAACCCCATTAAAAGTATTAGCGATGAGATGGAGATGCTGCAGTCTGACCCCTTCGTCATCAATCCAAAACTTCGACACGAGTAATAAATGTTGGTGTTGCAGACTAGGAATGGGCGATATTTTATCGTTCACGATAAACCGTCAAAAAAATTCCCCACGGTAAGAATTTGTCATCTTGTGATAAAAACGATAAATTCCCGTTGATGACGTTTTTGTGCAGAGTTGATTTATGCTCCTGCGTTAAATCCACGCAGAACATACGTGAAAGAAGGTAGGAAGGAAGGAAGGAAGGAAGGAAGGAAGGAAGGAAGGAAGGAAGGAAGGAAGGAAGGAAGGAAGGAAGGAAGGAAGGAAGGAAGGAAGGAAGGAAGGAAGGAAGGAAGGAAAAATTCCCGTTGATGAGGTTTTTGTGTATCAAACATGGCGGATCTGAGTCGTTACAGTTTTGCAGTACAGGTGGATTCATTTAATTGGTTTTTATCAATTCAATTTAATTGGTGTAGTTTAGTAGTATTTAGTATCTTTTAGAGCAGTGATTTGGGGGCTCCAAAGACTGAATGTGGTGATAGATTTATAGTTACAAAGGTGGAGTTGAATTGGTATTTTTTTTATCGTCATTTTAATCGTTATTGGGATAAATGCCAGAAATTATCGTGATACATTTTTTAGCCCATACCGCCCATCCCTATTGCAGACGCGGGCAAACAAAAGCCACGGGGGGAAAACAGGAGTCCGCCAATGTTTTTCATTTCAGGTGTCTAATTTCTCCAGAAGCCAAGAAAGAAAAGGTTCTAGTTGGCAGCTTTAAGTATTGGAGAAAACCCTCTGTATTTTAGATGAAGCCTTGGGTTATAACGAGTTAAGTACTCATTATGTTCAGCCATGCAGAACAGCTGAACATTGAAATGCAGGCAAAGAAAGAAAAAAAAAAGCCACGAGGCCTGGGTGAATCAATATTTAGAGGCGGACTTTCTACAGGGAGAACTTGAAGATTTATTCCAACTGTGTACACTTTTATAAAAGCACTGTGCATTGGAAGTCAGTGCAAGGCAGGGCTGCGTGTGACTCCCTATTAATAGTTACGCTACAATCAACCACATCACACCGCGTAAAACAACGAAAAGCCCCTCTTGGAAAGCGACGCCTACGATCTAAAAAGGGCTTGAAACACGGGACTGAAGCAGAGACAGGTGAGAGCTGTGACATCACATCTGTGCACAGGGAAGTTTGCCTCTAGCTACACCTCCACCTACGTTACCACTCATCCATCAAGACTCTGGAATAAGCAAAGGCAGGCGGAGAAGGGGAAAGAAGTACTTCCCTTCACGCTGCTCACAGTGAAGGGCAAACGATGAAGGAGAAAAGGGAAGAGAAAAAAAAAAAAAAACAGCAAGTGGAGCCGAGATAAAGAGCGAGCTGAGATAAAACAGAGCCGTTAACAATAATTGTAGGTGTGTGCTCAGGTGGGTGTTTTTACACGAGAAGTCGCAACCTAAAGGTTCAGGGAGGAGACTGTGTATTGCCCGGTGTGATTATCCTCTTCTCTTTTTTGAAGATGATGAGTGTAGTTGTGTGTTTGTGTGTGTGAGTCAGAGAATCGTGCGTGCTACCTTTGTCCGAGTTACGTGACTCCGACTCTGAGCTGCTGGAAGACGTGGAGCGATCTGTGGAGTACAAGTCAGATGAAATCATGTCATTTCCCAAGAACATAATGTAAACATACACGACTGTCTCAGGAAATTAGAATATTGTGGTTATGTGGTATAATATTGTGATAAAGTCCTTTATTTTCTGTAATGCAAAAATGTCACACATTCTGGATTCATTACAAATCAACTGAAATATTGCAAGCCTTTTATTATTTTAATATTGCTGATTATGGTTTACAGTTTAAGAAAACTCAAATATCCTATCTCAAAAAATTTGAATATTCTGGGAATCTTAATCTTAAAATGTAAGCCATAATCAGCAATATTAAAATAATAAAAGACTTGCAATATTTCAGTTATTTGTAATGAATCCAGAATGTATGACTTTTTTTTTTTTTTTTTTTTTTTTTTTTTTTTTAAATTGCATTACAGAAAATACAGAACTTTATCACAAATATTCAAATTTTCTGAGACAGTCCTGTAGCTGCTCACACGACTCCGGCCTCTCTGCTCAGATTACCAGCCGGAGAGGACGGGAGATTTGGCTTGAGAGATGAGGTGTTTTACCTCGGTGCTTCTTGTGTTTCTTAGAAGATCTTCTCCTCGATTTCTCCTTCTTCTTCTTCTTCGGTGGTTCCTGGTTCTCCTCTGATATCCTTCTTTTCGACTTTGGTTTCACCTCCTTCCTCCTAAAAAACAGTCCCGAGTTGACTAAACTGAACTGACAGTATAAAACAGCGAGCTACGGCGCCGCTTTCAATGCAACCTGATCTCATCACGGCACATGTATTGCATTCGAAAAAAGGGATTGTGCATTCTATAAATTTCTGTTTTGGATCATTCCTGTTCTTGCTTAACCAAACAAAGGTGCATTATTTCATACCGCTGCATCCAGTGAAGAAAGAAATAAAAGAAAAGAATAAAATCAGCATGCTCTGCCTGCTAAGGTCAGATGGCAGATATTGTGCACGGCTTGAATTCTAATGATCTGTGCTACTTTCGGTAGACTGCACCCTCTTTACAAATCTGTTTTGGAGCAAAAAGAGCTACTTTTTTTAATATAAAAGATGAAATGTGGCTTACTTGTGATGATGGTTGAGTTTGAAAGAACATTCAGGACACAATCCTAGAACAGGAACAACATATTAGAGGTAATACAACATATTATTCATAAAATAATACGATTTTCCTTTAAATTGTTGTTATTGTCACACCTATCAGTACACAACTCAACTCAAGTATAAACTGCAGAGAAAGTGTAGTCTAATTTAATTTAATTGTTGAACAGGCACATAAAGTACGTTTCCGTTCATCTAATCTGCCCATATTTAGTGAAATTAGCCAGCCATGACCTCCCTCTTCCATGAAATGAATCAGTCTGATTTCTCTGAACGTTGATATTTTGACGCTCCTGCACGAGTCATCATATTTAAAGCTTGCCCCCTCCCTGTTGCATTTGGTCCAGTATGTTTTCTACCGGTGGAAATTACTGTAAACAGGGAGAGTTTGACTGACCAGGCTACATCCAAAAATGTTTCATTGAACATCGATCAGTCATGACTTAGTAGCACACAAGCTTTGAAAGCTTTGATTTCAACATGAAGCGCTTTCTCCCAACATGTTTAATGTACTTCTCTCCTCATGAACGCTTTGTAAAGCCTACAGAGACACTGTTATCTGGGCTTTAAGACAAATACATCAAAACACAACATAAAAAACATTTTTCTGAACTTATCAATATGACTCTGTCCTTCACAGGATAAGTAAAATGGATCACTGCAAAAACTCAAAATAATAATAATAATAATAATTTGTCCTATTTCTAGTTAAAATGTCTCATTTTAGTAAAAAAAATCTTATTACACTTAAAACAAGACTCATCACTGGAAAAAACAACAATTTTCACCTGTTTCAAGTAGATTTTAACTTAAAATAAGTAGAAAAATCTGCCAGTGGAACAAGATTTTTTTGCTTGTAATGAGAAGATAAATCTTGTCCCACTGGCAGATTTTTCTACTTATTTCAAGTGAAAATTTACTTGAAACAGGTGAAAATTGTCAAATAAGTAATTTTTCTGGTGATGACTCTAAATGTTGAAATAGCAGTAAAACCACATTCATTGATGAAATGACATAAGGGATGGAAAGGGGGGATGGCAGTTTTACAGGGGGGATGATTTTGACCGTTTTTATTTCTCAACTCCAGTACTGCATATACATACATACTATGACGTAGTCATAGTGTTTAATATTGTCCAATCAAGTGCAGTCTGATTAGGATCCAGTTATGCACCAATTAAATACTATTTTTTATATAAAACAGGTGCTATTTGCCCTGGATAGCTGAGTGGGAGCGGGTGCCATGGCCCTTGAGCAGGCAGCGCAGGTTCCAGTACAGTCTTGTCGCTCTTAGCTGTGGCTCTTCCTGTCTCTCCACCCATTTCCTGTCCACCTACTTTCACAATAAAAGTCACTACTGCCACATGAAAAAAAAGAAAAGGGCATCATCAAAAGTAAAAAGTGATTCCAATTAGAGTGAGAATTTGACATAAAGGCCAGGTACCCCTCGCAGGAAATGAATCACACGTGTTAACAAGATACAAGGAGAACAAAGAAAACTTTTCATTCTTTTTATGTACTTCCGTTTCTTTAACAACACAGTACTTATACGGGCAGGAGTACGATTTTTAAGCTTTATAAAAACATTTAAATGTGAATGTTTAAAGAAGAAACCTACTCATGAGACAATATTTAAGATCCCATTCTGACATCATCCCTATTTATTATGTCTGCAAAAGAGCAAACCAGAGTTCAGGCGCCGGGGCCGCCAGCTTTTGCCTCATTAGTGTCAAAACACAAGCACAAACTGGGAAACCTTTTTAGCTGAAGAGAAAGCGTGTGTGTGGAGGTGACCTGTCACAAGAGCTTGTTAGAAGAGGCTGTCATTCTCCGCTCCACTGATTTCACTCTGACTGCTAGATCCGCAAATTAGAGTAATGCAGTATGATACCTTAATCAGGACTATTATGAGTCGGGCATTAGGCAGGTGCACAGCCCCAAACACACACACACAGCCCCAAACACACACACACAGCCCCAAACACACACACAGAGACACACACACACACAGACACACACACAGAGACAGACACACACACAGAGACACACACACACACAGACACACACAGACCTTTATGAAGAACAGTTTTCTTTTCTTTTTGAATCTTACTGAGTTTGACCAAAGCGTTCCTCTTCTCTCCATGTTCGACGTAGGCAAAGTTCACCTCCCAGCTCTTTAGGCCTTCCCCGTTCTCACAGCGCTTGTTTCCGCACTGGAACTGACCTGAAACATCAAAGTGAGTGCATGCTGCTTACGTTGAAGAACATACAGGACTGTCTCAGAAAATTAGAATATTGTGATTTTCTGTAATGCAATTACAAAAACAGAAATGTCATACATTCTGGATTCATTACAAATCAACTGAAATATTGCAAGCCTTTTATTATTTTAATATTGCTGATCATGGCATGATTTTGTTCGCCTCTCAGCTGACGTACATTGTTACCCTTCGTTCAGCAGATAATTACGGGGTCAAAAAGGCCGGGATGTCTCTCCACAAGTCTCCTCCTGCTGCTCTCTGCAGAGCCAAGGCTCTATTTGCATTTATCAGCCAAAAGCAAAAAGTTGGTAAATGCAAGGATTACATTACAGGACTGTCTCAAAAAATTAGAATATTGTGATTTTCTGTAATGCAATTACAAAAACAAAAATGTCATACATTCTGGATTCATTACAAATCAACTGAAATATTGCAAGCCTTTTATTATTTTAATATTGCTGATCATGGCTTACAGCTTAAGAAAACTCAAATATCCTATGTCAAAAAATTTGAATATTCTGGGAATCTTAATCTTAAACTGTAAACCATAATCAGCAATATTAAAATAATAAAAAGCTTGTAATATTTCAGTTGATTTGTAATGAATCCAGAATGTATGACATTTTTTTTTTTTTTTTTAATTGCATTACAGAAAATAAAAGAACTTTATCACAATATTCTAATTTTCTGAGACAGTCCTGTAGTTCACCAATCTGTACATTCGGAAGCAAATTCCAGCCCCTGAGCCTGTTTCCACTCTTTTTTTGATAATTATATAGTGAGAGGTAAAAAAAGAGACAGGCGGACATCGTGAACACACAGCAGAAAAGACAATGTGAGACATGTAGGGAAACAAATGAATATTTTATTTTGGAACGAAGCGTTTCAACACAAAAGCTCCATCTCTCCAGCTCATTCTCATTCTTAATCCTGCTCTTTCTCCTCTCGCTGTCTTCATGTCACCTCGTGGCCTAAGGCCACCCTCCAGCTGCTGTACAGCCTGCCTATTATCCCTCCAGGAGCTTAAAGTTGCACTGATCTGGACTCTGGGGTTCCTCCAGATTGTGACAGAGGGAGGGAATGCGTCAGAGCTGTCCATTCCTGGCTCAGTGACAAGCAAAGCACCTCTGTGTGAAGAAAGCGATGCCCCCCTCCCTCCCCGCCCCCCCGTCCCCCTGCCTGGGCTGCAGACTGTCAACATTCAGGCTGGGTGGTGCTGCTCACAATGGCTCCAGGCCATTTGGGCTAAAAGGCAAACCTGCTCTCCACGTGCTGGATTAAGATCCTGTGACGTCGTCGGCTAAAAAGAGCCACGTCTGGCTCTGGACACTGATATAATTAGGTCCACTGTGTTTGTCTTTAGTTGTTTGAAATTAATTAGATATGCTCGATTAAGTAATACCTTCTCAAAGAAGCATTTGTCAAATAAATGTGATGGTTTGTATCCAGATGCAGCGAGAAACATGGCCATTTTAAAGGGGAGCTATTATGGCATCTAATGTCTATTTTAAACAGGCCTTGAATGTCTTAAAAACAAGCTTTTGATTGTTTTTGCTAAATAAATTAGAAATTCAGCCTCTGAGCCATGTCTTTATCTTCCCAGTCTCTAACCTCATTATCTATGCAGGATTCTGAGTGGGCGGGGCTATGATAATGAGGCTCTGTGCTGATTGGCTGCCTGAATGACGCGATACACCGCTACGAAAAAATGGCGGAAGCTCCGGCCGGCAGAGTTATTTACACCATGTCATAACTGCATCAGCGTCAGCGACAAAATCAATTCCATGTCTTTATTTTCTATTGGACTGTCCTAATTCAATTCAATTTTATTTATATAGCGTCTAATACAACAGATGTTCTCTCTAGACGCTTTCCAGAGATCCAGAACATGAACATAAACATAAACCTCGGAGCAATTATTACATAAACAATGGCAGGTAAAAACTCCCATAGTGGGAGTACTCCCATAGCCTAACTAGCCACGTCACGCTGCGCCGCGCAACACGCGGTGCAACATGCGGCGCGCCGTTTTGAGCTGAACATTTGTCGGACGCCCTGCTTCTATTTTCTTCCTGCCGCTCGCGTTGAAAGCCGGTTGAAAGCTGTAGGAAACAGTCATGGATGAGGAACGGCTGATCCAGTTAGTTGAAATGAGAAGTTATCTCTATGATTCCTCCTCATTTCACTACAAAAACCTCAATAAAGTTCAGCTGCTGGAGGGAGATGGACAAAGAGCGTCTGATGTCATGCTGGGCGACGCGATAGTCGGACGCTCGCATGCAGTTACACGGTTTTATAGTTGTGGGCGTGGTTTGCATTTTGGTTACGTAACGAAAATCCGCAGAATCTTATTGGCTCGTAGATCCACATCACACTGGACGGCTCATCCGGGCGGCTGTACAGACTCTGCAGAATCTGGTTTCTTTCCTCCTTCTCTGAGTTGCTGAGGGGAGACCACTTTATATATGTTAAAGCAAGAGAAAATCTGTTTTTCAGAATAGGTCCCCTTTAAGCCAAATTAAAGTAATAATTATATTCAGTGTCAATCAAAGTCCTGACGTTCTTCCACATGGATTTGATGGCACTGACAGGCACAGGCTGATGTGCGCTGCTGCTGTAGCACCGCATGGCCATTGCCATCATCTTATGTGACAACCGATGCGATGGGTTTTGTGAGTGACGCTCAGAAACCTGAGAGCCTCATCCTGGCCAAAGAGACACAGTTAAAAAAGAAGAAAAAGTTTTTAAAAAGTAATTTACTCAGAGATTCAACCTGTGTGTCTGAGTCTGAGCCCCTAAGCTACATCCCCCCTATCAATCCTGGCAAAGTGGAATGAACAGAAATGTATTTTAACACAACTTCGGTGACAAAATAAACAAAATATAATCAAATGTAATCAAGACCACGATCGTTTTGCTTAATTCTGACAGTTTCTGCCCTGGAGCCATAAACCGTCTCGTGAGAAATCTAATCAGACCAGTTTTAATCGCCTGTTCTGTCTTCAGTTTATTCTTTTTCTCTCTCATTTTCTTTAATCGTTTTAATGAAAACACAAAGGGCCCTTTCTCTGCTTGCAAGATAAGGCGCAAGCTCATCTCTGGGTTTCTGCTGGAAGAACAAAAACACATCCACTGCGGTTTGTTGACGAGCCTCCAATATTGTCACACATCACGCTGGCTGAGCCCGACATGCTCCACCAAACAAAGCTGACAACAGGCTGGCCGAGTAAACTCGTTAAGAGGGGAAACTCCTTTGCTTTTACGTCAATGGTTAATAATGCCGGCAGCCAGTCAGCCTAAGATCAAGACGGATATTTGCCACAGGACAGATGGTTGCATGATTAACAGCCTTAAAAGGCCCGTGGCTCGTGTTAGCGTGTATTCACTCATTTATCCCTATTAAATAACTATCTAAAGTTCACGGGACACATTTGTGGTGAAAATCAGGTGAATTTTGCCGTATCGATAAAATGCTACATGATAAAAATTGAGAAAGAAGACTTTGTTCAAAGCAACTTTGAACAAGCGAACGAGCAAAGGAACGTCAATAAAGCCATAAAAGCCAGACATGCATTGTTTATACTGGTTAACGCGGTCAAGAGTTTATTACTGCATTAAGAGGTGATGGCAGAGGGATTCTGGCACAGACTGTCCTCTCGCTTTGAGTGAAAAATCACACGAGCAAATTTCCCAGAATGAACTGGCTCTCTAAATGTCAAGTCTAACACATTTCTGCTATAAATATTCATCAGCTTCTATTGCCGGCACGTGAGCAGCTCGTGAGCAGGGTGATGGGCCTTCTCTGCTGCAGTGCCGTCGTACGTCCACGCATCTTAAATACTGGCAATGCAACTGGGCAAGCTGCAGGCTTTCTCCAAACATACCGTCCCAGACTGCGTCGTAAATACCAATCACTCTATTTTGCAGACCCAAACAATATCATAAACTAGCGTGATTGCCTGCCAGCTGTTGCTTTTTACTGTCATGGTATACGAACGAGGAACGGCCCCGTTTCAGAATCTGAAAATGCAGCTAGGTGTTCTCACTGAGAGATGAACACGAAAACGCCACTGCTGGAAAACAACTAAACTACTTTGTAACTTCTCTGGACCTCATGCAATTAAAAGAGACCACTGGGACGTGCAGTTTACGGCGAAGGAAGGACAGACTAAACAGGTCTGGCTACAGCAATCGTTGAAAGCAGAAGAAATGATCCCACCTTTAAATTGGCCTGTCATTTTCATTTTACTTTAAAAGCCCTTTTTAAAGAAAAACTGTCAGGATCTAACAGGATGGAACATTATCTGAAATCAGTTATTTAGTCGTGGAGTTAATGCTTTCTTAAAACCTGACAAATAAATCTGAGGACAGAGCAGAGGTAAAATCAGATGCATAAGAAAAGAAATTAAAGCTGCAAGCAGCGATGAACGGGCCCTCACACGTGCAATTTTCACCAATAAAGGTCAAGGACTCAAAACTAAGTCCGATGACACCACCCACGAGTCTTTATGTCAAACCATTCAAAAGTTATGGCAGAAAATAGGAACTATCACATATCGACCAATCAGCTACTAGTATCACTTCCTGTTTAGCGTTAAATTTTGACGCGGCGCCACGGCCACGCCATGTCAGGAAAACTCACGATTTTTCAACTTTTGATGGTTAACGTCTTTTGTGTCTCCTGAGAGAGTTTTATGTCGAACGGACGATCCTGCTAGGAGGAGTTCGTTAAAGTACGACACGTGAAAATGGCATAAATTTCACCAAAATTACACGATTAATTCAAAATGGCCGACTTCCTGTTGGGTTTCGGCCATGGCGCCAAGAGACTTTTCTTTAAGTTGTGACATGAACCAGGTGTGTAGCGATTTTCATGCATGTACGTCAAACCGTATTGTGGGGCTTGAGGCACAAAGTTTTCTAGGGGGCGCTGTTGAGTCGTTAGGCCACGCCCCTTTTTGACACTATTAGAATACGTAATTTTTCGCCAGGCCTGGCTTGCGTGCAAAATTTGGTGACTTTTGGGGCACGTTTAGGGAGGCAAAAAGGCCCTCATTTCGTCAGAAAAAAATAAATAAAAAAGAGAACAAAAACGAGAACAATTCCTACATTCCTACCCCTTCCTAGTGTAACCCCTGCCTTTCACCTGAAATGAGCTGGGATAGGCTCCAGCAGACCCCCGTGACCCTGCCAAGGATAAAGCGGGTATAGATAATGGATGGATGGAATTCCTACAGATACAATAGGGCCTTCGCAATGTCAGTGCTCGGGCCCTAATTAGAAGGGTCAAACAAGTCAAGAATAAATGGGAAAATTAACGTTGCAGTGCGCTCTGAAAGTGAGCTCGGGGCTTACGGAGTTAGTGGACAAACAGCAGAGCTGGGTCTATGGCTGGGCGATATATCGAGATTTTAATATATATCGATATATTTTCAAACGCGATATGGTACGAGACAATATCGTTTATATCGATTTAAAACTTTTTTTTTAATGATTTTCATATAGCTTATTTTGTGACAAATTGACTTGAATGTTTTATTTGAGATTTGCACAAATGTTTTGTTATTTGCACAACTGTCAACCTCAGTGGAAAAGTCTGTGCAATTAATACAATGTAGACAGTAACAGGCAGTGTATTTTAATTTAATTGTTATGCAGGAAAGGGATATTTGTTTTATTTTATTCAAGAAGCATTTTTATTCTATATATGCAGGCAGTTTATTTTATTTCATTTGTTTTATACATTTTGATATAGTGCAGACCTCTGTTAATAAAGGAACCTGTGTGACATTTGGCACGAGGCTTTGTATTAAAACTGAGTTTTTTTAAGGGTTTGCCTCAGAAAAAATGAAGCTAACAGAGATGCTAACAGAGATGCTATGCTATAATGCTTTGGGGGAAACCCCAATTATGGCACAGAAAAAATATCAAGATATATATCGGGTATCGCCATTCAGCTAAAAAATATCGAGATATGACTTTTGGTCCATATCGCCCAGCCCTAGCTGGGTCCAACCTTTTTTTCCAAGTAAGTATGTGGTAGGGAGCACGTTACGAGCAGTTTCCGTCAGAAAGCGTACAGAAGCAGAGTCGCTCACGTAAAAGCTGCGTAGCCCCCACGACCGCCGCTTCTTCTCCCGACAGCAACACTAAACCTCAATTCCTACCACAAAGAAACCACATATTTCTTTGTGGAGTGGAGGCATCGGCCCGCAGATATACATGTGTAAATGTAAATCTGAATACAGCAGCGAGTAAATATCCATATTCTGCAAAGCAGCAATTTTAAATCCGGTGAAAATGGTTACACGGTGCTGCACACATGTAGTTGTCAATGATAAAGGACCAAAGTAAGAAAAAGAAAGTGGCCTGAGGGTACGGACAAACAAAGAATGTCATCTTTAAGTATTTTTCTCATTGGGGAAATGGTCTGCACTGATGTTACAGCTTTCTAACCTTAGCTAGGGCTTACAAAGTGTTTTATAATGTGTTTTTCATTCATCCAGCCGTGAAATTACACTCTCATGCCGATTCTTGTGCACTCTGTTTACAGTATGTAGTGATTTTTGCTGTCTTTCTTGGCCAGATGAACATATCGGGTGGCAGTGTGGACTGCTGTGCCCTGATGACTCTTCCCACCGAGCCAAGAACAGGAAAACACACGAGAAGATGACACTTGCTGCTCCAAATGCTCTTCTTTGTGTCGATATTTCTTTCACTTCTGGCAATGGATGTAAGAAGGTTTCATTTCTAGCCAGAACTCCAACAACCTCTGCTCTTTGCCTCATGTAGCCACAAAATAAGTGGGCAGTTGGCTGAGTTGGGTCTAGTTTCCCAGCATGCAGCAGAGAGTGAGTTTCTTAACGTGCATTTAAGAAGTTGTTCTTGTTATTGATGTTGCTTTTACTCACACCAGTTGTACTGTTTTGCTTTACGTGGAGACTGGGAAGCACCTGGAATGAGTTTATGTGTCTGTATAGAGTTGTTCTAGTCTTGTTGACCATTCCGGATGCTTTGCACTACAATCAGCATCACATCCCATTTATACGGGATTCTACTTGTCAACAGATATACAGGACTGTCTCAGAAAATTTGAATATTGTGATAAAGTCCTTTATTTTCTGTAATGCAAAAATGTCATACATTCTGGATTCATTACAAATCAACTGAAATATTGCAAGCCTTTTATTATTTTAATATTGCTGATCATGCCTTACAGCTTAAGAAAACTCAAATATCCTATCTCAAAAAATTAGAATATTCTGGGAATCTTAATCTTAAACTGTAAACCATAATCAGCAATATTAAAATAATAAAAGGCTTGCAATATTTCAGTTGATTTGTAATGAATCCAGAATGTATGACTTTTTTGTTTTTGTAATTGCATTACAGAAAATAAAGAACTTTATCACAATATTCTAATTTTCTGAGACAGTCCTGTATTCATAGATTCTTTAATTGAACAGAGTGCTTTTGTTATATCATAGGCACAACCACAATTTGCTGAACACATAAGAAAGAAGCTCTGGTTCACTATCTTTCCCAATTATGCAGCTATGGACTGCAAAGCCAAGAATCAAAGCACGAACTGTCAGATTACCAGATGACCTCTGTACTTACGTATAAAAGTGCAGCCGCCTTCTTTGGAGCCATACTGACATATGATTTAGAATTAGTTAAAAAAAAGAGAGGATGTGCTCCTTCATGCAGCGTAATGTCAGCAGTATTTCAAACGTGGGTTGGGAAAGGCAGCTGCTCTCATCTCTTATTGGAACTACGTTCCAGCAAAGACCGTTTGACTCAAACGGTCTTTGCTGGAACGTAGTTTGAGTAACGGTTTGAGTGAGACATCCTGCTCGTGAAACCATCCTACCGTGGCCTAATATTCATTCTTTCACATTTGGAAATGTGATCATGAACACCTGACATTTTACAGGCTTTCCGTGAGAACATGTCTAACAGTGTAAGTAACTATTAAAGATGGAGAGCCAAGAGGATGTTAGATGTTCTCTGAATGTTACAAGACTGTGTTTGTGAATTTATGAATATTTTTTAATTTATGAATAAATTAATATGAATTTGATTTCCACAAAGTGCTTTGTCTTTTATAAACTTAATGAATAGGTGGGATGTTTTGAGGAATGTTTGGTGAGAACACCGAGCCACTCCCGCCTCTCAGTCTGGAGCCATGTGAGAGAGAAAGTACAGTACATCGCTTTCCAGTCACCTCTAATCTCAACAAGATGTCATGATTGCATGTTTTTCTTTGTCTGTGCTGCTGCTTTGTAATATAAGAATAGATAAATAGATTTCAATTTTTTCATCTGCCAACAGTGATATAAAGAATATTTTTATGAGTGGGCGTTTCTATGGCAAACAAACCATAAATTGTTATTCACTTAGTGAAACATCTAAAAGACGCCAGACTTATATTATGCTGTTCTGCTGAGGGATGCCACACGTACAGGAGCACAGCGAGGCGCCAGCAAAGATAACAGGTACAACTGTAATTAAATATACACTGCAGAAGCATTTATACCTAGAATAACTTTGATTTCTGTTTACAACAAAACTCCAGAGTAGCTGTTATTGAGAGGCCTTACACTCCCTTACACTCAAATAGAAGAATTCATATAGATGCTTCAAAAGTAGGATTTTTTTGCTGTACTAGAGAAAAAAAAGACAGAAATCAGCATGTTAATGGAGTACATCTTGTGCAGATAAACCAGAGTTAAAGACGGGCCAAAGAAAACCTTACACACTACTTGATCCTGCGTCATGCTGTGGCCATGGAAAGAAGGGTCAGTGTTCTTAGAGATTCACTTTATTGGATGGAGAGCTGTCATTAGCTAATACCAACACGCGCCACGGTGCACACGCAGCACAAAGGTGTTTGCAGCAGAGCCCCAGTGCGCTACACCTTACAAGGAAAGGCAAGGTCAATTCAATTGGGGGAAAAGTTCAATCTTTTCAATTATCAATTATCGATATTTGTAAATAGACGTCGAGTCTGGACATCTGATCTCACAACACGTGAGCCCGGACTAGAAACATCTAGTATACGCAGACGACTTATCAAATAAATCACCATTTCCTTTTGACTAATTAACGACAATATTTTACATTTAAGTGCTCGTTTTTTTGCTCTATATGAGCCTACAGATTAAATTAAACTCATATCATATTGAGTCTACTGAGTCACCTTTAATTTAATACACTTTAAACCTCTGCTCCATATCTTTTTACCGTGTAAATGGCAGTGGTACATCTACTTCACAGGCACCGATGGGTATTGATTTCACAGGAGAGAGTTCAGATCAGGGTCCCCAAAAAGTACTCCTGAGATTCTCAGGCAATTATTATTCTGCACGAACCACGGAAGTGACAGTTGAAAGGAAGTGTGTCTGACCTATGTAATCCCACTTCCTGTAGAGCACTGCAACAGAGGATGGAATGTCAGAGGCCAGGATTACACGGCCTTAATCTGGAACAATATATTGGCTTAGTCAGCTTTCTCAGACACACTTTATGTTTGTGAGCTCGCAGCAGTATAAACATAAGCATACTCCAAGCTCTAGGTCACAGCCAAAGCCGTATTTTTTTTGTTGCAGGGAGAAGATAAACTGATCTGGATCCACACAAAAAAAAGTCTTTGTATTCTCCTGTAACTATGCCACCAAGTTTTGGGAAACTCAGCGTGGTAGTTTTTGCGTAATCTTACCTCTGCTGCGGCAGAGGTAAGATTTAAACATAAACATGTGCATGTGAATGAGTCTCTGGAGCTCCAAGCATGTCAGCGAGCCGTCATGGTAGGTTAAGATTCACCCAGCTGCAGATGTTGTCCTTCCTGGTAAAACCCCCGAAAATATCCGTCACTGTCACGCAAAAGAGTTGTTGACAAAGAGGAGTTGTTGGAATAAAAGATTCTGGGTAGTACGGAGGTTAACTGAGGATAAGAAGCTGAGAAATGAACAGTTTTAAGTGAGCCAAAAATATTCAGATGACTGTGGCGTCGCCAACGGGTGGAAGCAAACACTAAACCAAAAGTCTGACAAATAAAAGGAGAAAAAGCCCACCAGAGGGGAAATCATGAAAAGGAAGTCAAACTAAACTGACAGGAGCAAGTCAAAACTCTGCTATGAGGAGAAACTGGTGGAAAACATCAACGGCATGTTACGCAATGATCAGTGAAGTGTCTTCATCTCTGTCGCCATCTAGCGGTCAAGTTTGTTAACTGAAGGCAAATAAACTTTAGTTTCCCAAATATTTTACACTGTAATAACACACAAGAAGTCCAAGCAATATATTAATATGTCTTACGTTTGTTTTGATCTGTTAAAATATACCACATAGACATTGAAAATAAAATGTAATTTGGAGTGAAACTTAAGTTATCAAAAATCTTTCAAGAGTGTTGAACTGAAAAGCCCCAATTGTTCAGCTTGGCCCGGCCACACATATCTTGACAATGAAATATTTGTTTTAATTTGTCTGTATGCACCTTTACAATGGATTTAAAATACAATTATGAACTTTTACTTTGGAAAGATGATTCCCCTCCAACTTTCAAGTTTTTTTTTGATCAAATTTCAGTTTTTTTACCATTGGAAAAATTTACTTTTTTTCCAAAGGGGACCAATGAGTATCTTTATTTTCGAACTTGTGCCTTATATGTATGTATGTTTGTATGTATGTATGGATATATATATAGTTTGATATCGCTGTTGCTGCCATTATATATTTTTTTTATTTATTTATTTTTTTAAATATTTATTTAATTTTGTTCTCCCTTAATGTATGTATGTTTTTTTTTTTTTTTTTATCCCTAGGGTAATTATGGGGAGGGTAGGAATGTGGGTATAATAGAAATCATGCATGTGAAAATGTGAATTGTGAAAATTATTGTGAAATAAAAAGATATTAAAAAAAAAAAATCCAATTATGAACATACTATTAAAGTGTGGACCGGTTTGATTTATGAGGTTTTCACACAAATATGACACTTGTCATTTATGAATCACAGCCATATAAGGCCAATTACTTCCGCTTCGAAGGGATCAAGAGACGTAAATGTAGAAATAACTATCATTTTCAGTATTTCCATTCAATTCCCATTAACATCCAAGGAATGGGGGCCTCCTTTACTCACATTTAGATCTACTTAGACATCATCTTGGTAGCTGTAGTTAAACCGCTGCTAATAACCAACTCAGTCACTAATATTAAACTCCAGACCTTTTATCAATTTCATTTGTCTTGAGGTAATGAGGGAATGGACCACATTTGGCCAATAAACAGCTTGTCAACTGGACGAATACTTTTGAGCATCTGAAAACGTAGTTACTTTGCTTAAAATGGCAGTAATTCTTGATTCATAAATGACATTTTTTGTGAAAGTTAGTTAATTAAAGCTGAAAGTCTGTTCAAAGTGATGGTTTACAGACCCAAAAATCATCAAATCTGTGTCCAAAAACTTCCGGACCTAACTTTATATTAGCTTTACAAAATAAAAAAAAGACTCTTAAACCATTGTTTACTAAACCAGAATATCTACAGGGTTACTATAACATAGACAAATATAAACATCCTGAATAGTTTATCAGTTTACCTAAACAGGAAAAGGCATTTAAAAAGTATCACTTCTATAGCAGAAAAGAAAAGAGGTCATACCTTTGCCAGAGACAACCTCATTCTCAGTCCGCCAGCGAAATCCAAACTGTTGCGAACACATAACAAAGGATCCGTGTTAATTAGTTATACTACGCATAATAAAACTGAGACAGACCAGAATAAATCCTACATTTGTCCAGAAAACAAAAGCTGTAAATCTGCTCTTTTCAATAATCCTACTACATTCATCAGTTTTCAGTCGCAGCTGCTACAGTGGAAGAATCCATCGTGTCAGGACGTGACTGTGACTCTTGCATGGTAAGAGCTCTTCTGAACCTGTGATATTCCTTATATACTTTTTTCTATTCAGTCTATCTATACTTTTTTCTGTTCCTTTCAAGTTTTAGGTTTGTTTCATTCATCTCATACAGATTTACAGTGTAAACACATTCATCAAAGGTGTCTAGGTCTAGGACTTCAAAAGGCATAAAGGCACAGAAGTGGAATATTCTCCAATTATCATGTCATACACCTGATCTCAACACAATAAAATACAATATTCAGTTACTTGGACAAAAGTGAAGCTAGGAAGACTGAGGCTGGCCACGGTGAAGGTGTGGCGAAGCATCACTCAGAGGAAACTCAGGATTTGGTGACGCCTGGGGATGTAAAGGTGTGGGATTTTACAGTACAGTATACCGCAGTATTTCATATTTAATTTTTTTTTAACGATTTTTTTTGTTCTAGTGGCCGGTGAGTGTATATACAGGACTGTCTCAGAAAATTAGAATATTGTGATAAAGTTCTTTATTTTCTGTAATGCAATTAAAAAAACAAAAAAGTCATACATTCTGGATTCATTACAAATCAACTGAAATATTGCAAGCCTTTTTTTATTTTAATATTGCTGATTATGGCTTACAGTTTAAGATTAAGATTCCCAGAATATTCAATTTTTTTTAGATAGGATATTTGAGTTTTCTTAAGCTGTAAACCATGATCAGCAATATTAAAATAATAAAAGGCTTGCAATATTTCAGTTGATTTGTAATGAATCCAGAATGTATGGCATTTTTGTCTTTTTAATTGCATTACAGAAAATCACAATATTCTAATTTTCTGAATCCTGTATGCTATAGTAGGGGCCTTATGGAAAGATGTATGTTTGTCATACTGCCTATATTATGCATCTCACCGTGCATCCATGTATTACACTGTAATACATTCTTTCTTTTGTCAAATTCGAGTTGCACTTTGGCGTGACGTCACTGCCATGCACCACACAAACAACTAATCTACAGGTGAACTAAGTGTCGCAAAGCGATGTAGTAATGTCTTGTAGATCTGCATCTTCTGTGGACAGCAAGATCACGCCGTTCCACGGAGAATTAAAGCAATGCACAACAACAATAACCATGCTCTTTGAATTAAACATCGTAGACCGGCTACCGTGAGATTTATAATGATTCATCTTCCCTGCTTGGACTCAAGCGCCGCATAATATCAAGATAAATAATGAATTACCGTCACTATGAACTTGGAAATCTCACGGTCACCACCGTGGCTTTTTACCGAAATACGGTATAAACGTTTCACCCCTAGTGACGCCCATGATCTCCTAATCAATAAATGAAATGAAAGGAATTTCATCCAAGTATCACAAAGTATGATTACATTTACAGAGCAGTTTGCATAAATGTTTCTACTTCTTGTAGAAACCTCTTAAATTCGACCTGAAAGTCCAGACTTTGATCACATCTCTTTGATCATGTCTACATGTCTTGTTTTATTTCAAATCCATAGTGGTGGTGTAGAAAAGCAAACTCATAACTGGACCTCACTACATGAATGCAATTAGAATGAACTCGGATGAACTGGACATGTATTAGATTTACTTTAGAAAATTACAACCAATACAAATGAAGAACATCAAATACAAAGCATGGAAGTGCCGTCCAGTCAAAGTGAAGTGGGACACCTGCTGACTAAAGAGGCAACACGTCTTATTTCCATTTGCCGTATGAAGATAATAAAAGAATAGATCTGAGTCACTTGTATTTATGCATTTACTGCTACATGTATATTTCGAATCGTGATTACTTTCAGTTGAATGATTGCCCACAATACCTGCAGGAGCTCTGGATATTCTCTATAAAACATAATCTGTGAATAGTATAAGAGTGAGAAAGGAATGTAATTATGACAAGATGGTGTCTTCTTAGATGTAGCTTTCTTATAAAAAAAACGTATCCAGCTGGACCCTCGTATGTGATTTTGTGCTTGTGTTGTTCTCTCAGATGTAAGTCACTTTGGATAAAAGCGTCTGCTAAATGACAGTAGTAGTAGTAGTAGTAGTAGTACGGAAAATAGAATAAGCTACGAAGCAGTGCTATGTCCACACTGCCTTTTAGTTTAACATACTCTCAGTTTTAAAGCTTGGCCTGTGGCCAGTATGGCCCAGAGGTCACTGCAGACAGAGCACAGTGCCAAAACATATCATACCAGCAACTTTTATTCTCAAGTGGAGCAGTTATGATTGAGGTTAGTGTGAGCTAGCTGATATTAACCTTTACACTTGGCGTCACCGCTTCGGAAATTCTGTTATGTACAAAAGGGGGGCCTGGCAAAAAAAGTTAGGGAACCACTGGTGTAGTCTTTCTTAAAACTGGTGTGTGTCTTAGTGTAATAATGGATGTCTCTGCTGTGCCTTGGCAGCAGAGGTTGGGGTGCACTTGTGGTATTATTGTTTAAAATGAGCTAATTATTCTCTTTTTGCCCATTTGCTTCACCTTGTTTTCTTTGTATCTGCTGAGGTCAGCTATGCAGTACTCCTTAAACAGCTTGTCGTAGTACTTCTTGGCGAGGTCTTTTTCCCTGGACAGGAGAAGTCACACGTGAGGTACAAATACAGTACTGATGCGCTTTAGGCAAGTAGATTTTTGTCACCGAGCACAACTTCCCGGGTATCAGAAGCAGTACTGGAGTTGAGGGGGGATGAGGGGGATGGCATCCCCCCTGAAATAAAAACGGTCCAAATCATCCCCCCTGTAAAACTTCCATCCCCCCTTTCCATCCCTTATGTCATTTCATCAATGAATGTGGTTTTACTGCTATTTCAACATTTAGAGTCATCACCAGAAAAATAACACCAGAAAAATTACTTATTTGACAATTTTCACCTGTTTCAAGTAAATTTTCACTTGAAATAAGTAGGAAAATCTGCCAAGATTTATCTTCTCATTACAAGCAAAAAAATCTTGTTGTACTGGCAGATTTTTCTACTTATTTCAAGTGAAAATCTACTTGAAACAGCTGAAAATTGTAGTTTTTTCCAGTGATGAGTTTTGTTTTAAGTGTAATGAGATTTTTTTTACTAAAATGAGACATTTTAACTAGAAATAAGACAAATATTCTTGTTAAGATTTTGAGTTTTTACTTATCCTGTGAAGGACAGAGGCATATTGATAAGTTCAGAAAAGTGTTTTTTATTGTTGTGTTTTGATGTATTTGATGTAAGCCCAGTGGATATTTAAAGCTTACAGAAGGCTGCATTTAACTGCTGCTATGTCATTCCTGCAGTATTTCTGCAGCTGTTTTGGTCAGTGCTATTATTAGTAATATATTATTTTTAATCAGCACAAATTATCTGTCCCCATATGATAAAATCCATCATCCCCCCTGATTTTTTTTTACAACTCGAGTACTGATCAGAAGTCCACTTGACAGCTGACTTCAGATGCTCACCATGTCATGTCTTCCTCGTCCTCATCCCTCCAGAGGAAGCGATGATTTTCACGCAGCACATCCACATCTCTTTTGTCTTTTTCTCTGAATGAAACAAAGGAGCAAGTGCAAAGTTTACAAGCACTGATACATGAGTACATTTGCACTATTGCGCCTAAAATTAAAGTAGTTAGCAGGATGAAAATGAAGTGATCCAGTGATGTGGCAGGGCAAATTATGATCAATTTAGCCTTGCGTGACTGCTTCATAGTTATAAGACATGATACTTACATAGAGCGCCTGAAGTCACCAGCCTTTCCTCCATAATACATTATATAGTCACCAACAAACTTCTTATGCCGCTCAAACTGGAGTCATTTGCTTAAGGTCCGTCTTTCTTTCAGAGTTGACTTTTGCAAACTGCAAAAACAGCACAAATTTCTAACTTTTATAAGTTCTAATGTCTTGAAATGAACACTCGTTTCTCACATGAGAAGATAAGTGAAAAGGACCATTTTCTTTAATAATGTAAGTTATTAAATCTCTTGACTTCTGGATAAAACGATTGGAAAAATACATGTTAAAAGTAAATCAATAAAGGATACTGCATTCAGCGATATCAGGTGAGCTCTCCTGTTCCTGGCTTCCTCTCTGAAAAAAGGAAGAATGAAAGGTAGGATATTAAAATAAAAGTATGAAAAGACGGATAGCACTGACGACACAATTAGACCGCCTGGTTTTAGAAAACGATGTGTAACACTGGAAATCAGGGAGGAGAAATGCTGAACTTTGACAGCAGGTGTGAGGGAAGTGAGTGCGGTCAAACTACTCTAGACGTCTGACCTGAATGACGACAATGTCTGCTGCCTTTTAACAGATATGAACCATATTGTGTTGGCATATTTCAGCTTTGTTTGTATTTTTAAAAATGTTGAACACAAAGTCTCCTCATTTTCTGATAAACAGATTAGAAAAATCCTTTTTTATGTAAACAAATTAATTTATATCTTCTCTGGATGAAAAATTCAAATGGGATTTCTCTCCTATTTATTGCGTCGTACATCAAGAGCACAGAAACTGACAGCAAAATTTAAGTTTTATGGGCTTTAATTATTATGTTGACAGACAACAATTACTCATTATTAGAGCTGACATTAATTACTATATGAACATGTTCCGGAATAATAGTGAATTAATGACACTTTTTTTTAAATACGGAATAGTAATTATGTAAAAGCTCTGCTGAGGTTCCACATGAAAAAGAAGGATACGATATTTCAGTACCTGTCGACTTCATTACAGTGTAAACTTCGGTGAGCCACCTTTGAGTGCCGATCTTTCTGGAATGGCTTCTGTAAGATTTCCTCCTCACGTTTCCTTTGAAATGCACACATGAGCACAGAAAACTTGAGTTACTAGATGAAGCTGTCTTTCTAAAGCAGTCCAAATCTGAAGTACTGGACAAATTCCCTGTGTTTCTTCAGAGCATATACAACACAGTTAACACACATACAAGAGGAGATGTTTCATTTTACCTTTTAATGGCTCTGTCTGATGACTGGTCATCCTCATCGCTGAAGTCAGAGTCATAGTTGCCACTTCCATGAACCTGAGGAAATACACACATTTATTTCTGTTGCTACTGAAGTCACCCTGGATCAATTTATTATAAAGCACTGACCTACACAAATCCACCACTGAAGCCATGCAGACCTATTGCTTCATTTGAAAATACTTTCTAAACCTGAAGGTTGCTTAAAATTCATAGCTATCTATCAAATAAAAATCAAATAAGACATTGAACCTGCAGTTTTTCTATTCAATAACTGCCTTCAATTGATGTGTGCTATGAAAGTAAAACTACACACAAGTCACATCGGGTCCAAACAAGTTAAGAGTTTTACATATCAAAATAATATTTCAGTACACTATCAGATACATCATAGAGACCCGCTCTGAATACTCCTGTAACTAATACCGTCACTTTTCAAAACAAATCAACCATTTGTTGTCTTTCCCTTTTCAACAATTATGCTGCACTGCTGACTATTGCTTCGGGTTGTTCTGCAAGAGCCCTCACACTATAATAATAATAATAAATAACTTTATTTATCCGTTAGGAACTTCATTTGTGGAAAAGCATCAGCATCAGTGTGTGTACAGATAACATATGCAACAGGACAGTACAGAAACAAACCAAACAATCAATATAAAGCAACATACATTGGGCAATCACAAATACTGCTGGACTTAGATGCTGTAAACCATAGCATAGATAGAATACGAGAGAAAAAGAGATAAAAAAATATAAGTCCCCCATTAAGTGCGTAATAAATACAATGATTTTTTTTTTTAAATATGTATAAAAGCGGGTACAAAAATGAATAGGTAAAATCAGCTGTTTATGAGTCTGATTCTGGGGGAAACATTATCAATCTGTCTTGGCAATCTTTTGATGTCGTAATATTTTTGATGTATTTAAAGATTGTATAAACAGAACAGGTAAAAAGGCTTCAGATCATGATCATTCGCCCACCTCATTATATTCTGGTACCGTGTTATTTTACATAAGAGCTGAATTTTGTCTCTCACAAACAAACTGTCCCTGAAACACCCCCCAAAAAAGACTGTTTTGGTTTTTGCAAACAATGCCCTGCTTTTTTGTGCCTTTCTTTCAGTAGTGGTTTTCTTGTTGGTCTTCTCCCTGCATGGGAACAGGTTAAGACAATAACTTACTGTTATTGTCTGCATGTGTAGGGTTTTGTTTTGTTTGTTTGTTTTCTCAATCTGGACCAAACTTTGAAACTTTCTGCCAGAGTTTGTTTTTAAAGCCACATCCTTCATAGCATCACAATATTCAATATTCAATATCTTCAGCAATTGCCATGTGCCCCTTTGGAGTTGTGCTTTAAATAATAATAGCATTTCTGATGTTCTCAGCTCTGGTCCTTTTATAAATATGGAAACAACCAATTCTTTCTTAAGTAGTTAATGACTTAATTAGAGACATTACAACTCTGAAAACTAAGTACAAATAGAATTGTACCTTTCTTGTTTATATCAATATACAGGACTGTCTCAGAAAATTAGAATATTGTGATTTTCTGTGATGCAATTACAAAAACAAAAATGTCATACATTCTGGATTCATTAGAATATTCTGGGAATCTTAATCTTAAACTTTATCTCTGTAAAGCGCTCTGGGTGCCTTGAAGGGTGCTATATAAATCCAAGTCATCATCATTATTATTATTATTATTATTATTATTATAAACTGTAAGCCATAATCAGCAATATTAAAATAATAAAAAGCTTGCAATATTTCAGTTGATTTGTAATGAATCCAGAATGTATGACATTTTTTTTTTTTTTTAATTGCATTACAGAAAATAAAGAACTTTATCACAATATTCTAATTTTCTGAGACAGTCCTGTAAATGGCTTGTTCTGCTGCTGTTGTAGTTCATCAAAACAACTCTGGCATTTATCAGTATATAACAATAAAAATGGTTAACTCTGTTCGAGGACACTTTTAGACAAGACTGTAACTAAAAAAAAACAAACAGATTTCTGCAAATATCTCCTTTTTTCTGCATGTATGTCAAGTTGCGATGAAAAGCAGTAACTGGTTAAAAATATAATAAAAATGGCTTGCTTTTATATAATATTCACCAATAAAGTAAACCCTGTAAATATGTGTTGTTGTCTTCTTACAAGGTTCCGATACCTGCTAGTCTTCCAGCTACTGCTAACTCACCAACAACCAATGCACGGACGGATAAACCTCTTCCACACTTTCTGAAACGAAGAGTTTTGAGGGTTAAAAGTTCACCTTTACAAGGTTATCCATGTTTCTTCGTCTGTTACTTCAATGTTTACACAAATGAACATGCGTCGCGGAACTATGACGCAGCTGAGAATCGAGTTGCGGAGTGATGACGTAGTAGCTGTCGTTTAGATTTTTTGTTTTGTTTTTTAGATTTCTTTATTGTCGCTGAACAATTTTAGTGAAATTGACATTGCAGTTCTCGTTTGCAAAGAAAAAGAAAAAAAAAAGAAAACAACAGCAACAATACAAAAAAATACAATAAAATAATTAAAAATACTCTGAAATGCAATGGAAATGTGCATGTGTGCTTGGAGGGATGGGTGTATTTGCTGGCGGGGGGTCAGGAGGTCTGTAGGGTCGCCACCCGTCCCTTGAAATACGGAATTGTTACGTAATTGGGAATTAAAAGTCGCGTTCCGTATTGAACCAATACAGACTGTATTATACTCTTATTTATTGATGTCATAATATACAGGTGAAGGTCGGAAAATTTGAATATATTGCAAAACTGCATTTGTAGTAAATTCAACTAAAGGTGAAACAAATATATTATTTCCCACTACATTCAAAGTGAGATATTTCAAGCCTTTATTTGTTATAATTTTGATCATTATGGCTTACAGTTTATGAAACCCCAAATAAAAAATCTAAAAAAATTAGAATATTTTATGAAATTAACAATTCAATCATCAAAATTATAACAAATAAAGGCTTAACATATCTTGCTTTGCATGTAATAAGACTAGGTAATATATTAGTTTCACCTTTTAAGTTGAATTATTGAAATAAATTAACTTTTATACCATATTCTTCACCTGTAGCTATACATCTGGGCTGATGTGGACATACATACCATATGAGGATATTTCAGCTGCTAGTATGGTTGTCTGTCTGTACAGTCATGCAAGTTCAATGCTATTAAAGCACTTTAAACTTTAAAATCAAAGCATTTTGTTTTTTCATATAAAATTAACACATGTCTATGCAGTTTAGAAGTTTTGGGGATGTCCCTTTTTTTTGGCAACTGCGCTGCTGAAATCCGGGCGTCCCTTATTTCTATTTCTGAAAGGTGGCAACCCTATGTCTGTGTGAAGTGGACTGCAGGGGAGTGAAGACTCTGGGGAAAAAGCTGTCGCTCAGCCTGTTTGTTGTGGTCCGTATGTTTCTGTACCGCTTGTCTGATGGAAGCAGTACAAACAGTCTGAGGCCGGGGTGGCTGGTCTCCATGGCGATGGATCCGGCCCTCTTCCTGACCCGACCTGCATATATAGAGTCCAGGTCTGGGAGGGGGCAGCCCACGATGCCCTGAGCAGTTCAGTTCTCACCACCCGGGCCAGTTGTTTCCTCTCCAATGCCCTGCAGCTGCCATTCCACACTGTCACAGTGGGGCAGAGGATGCTGTCCATGGTGGCCCTGTACAAGTTCACAAGCAGCCGAGAGTCCAGCACATTTCTGTTTCCTGGCCAAGAATATTCATATACACACAATTACTTAAGTGGAGTAGCATTTTTGATTCCGTAAGTGGTTTAAAATAGCTATTTATGTTGTCCAAGATCTATTAGATTAGATTAGATTAGATTCAACTTTATTGTCATTGCACATGTCAAAAGTACAGGGCTACGAAATGCAGTTAGCATCCAACCAGAAGTGCTTATGCAGTGAAATAAACACAATGCACAGTATATACACATATATACATATTATAGAATATTCATATATATATATATTAAATATATATATATATATATATATATATATATATATATATATATATATATATATATATATATATATACATATATATATATATATATATATATATATATATATATATATTTTTTTTTTTATTTTATTTATTTATTTTTTTCCGAGTCAGTTGTTGTTTGTAACAATGACACCTTTACTGTTGTATGAATTGAGGGGAGTTTCGTAGAAAAGTCTACACAAACATTTTTTAAATGGCCTTAGATTGGTATCAGATGACTGAGTAAAGTGTTGCAGACATTTTCTAAAGGGGCTTCTTACATGTTTATCACTCAAGTAAAGTATCTCTTAAAGTCACTTTAAGTGAGATACGTTACAACATTGACAAAAACACACACACACACACACACACACACACACACACACACACACACACACACACACACACACACACACACAAAAACATATCAGTGTAACAAAATGTTGAAAACACATCTCATTCCAGGAACCTGCTTAGGATTTGAGCTAAGGTGGGAATAGGCCTTCAGGGAGGGTAAGGTATAAATTGGTAATGCTTAACCATAGTTGGGATTTGGATTAATGGAACATTCTTGAGTTAAAACAACCCACGCTTTATTATTCAATTGTAAAGACTATACAAGCTCATTGGAAACAAAATGAATGTGAATCAAAGCAGTTTTGAGTTGGAACAGAGTATGGTAATTATTGTTAACACAGGGGGCCTTGGAGCTATGTCAAAATAAATGACAATTTTACGCCTCTGAAAAGGCTTGAATATATCATTCCACTGGAGTGATAGTCTGGATCAGAGCTCTCCAAGCAGAGGATGGTAATTTTGACTTTGTAACTGTCAAAGAGTGCATTGAAAGGACTGTTTGTACAGACACAGTATGGTCGCTGCTATATTTTTCAAGTCAAGTCAACTACCAATGTCAAGCAAAGTACCACTTAAGAGGGAGAAGTCGTTGCCTCTGCTTCTAGCAATTGCCCATTTTGTCATAAACACATACAGTAAGTACCAATCTAATGAAGCAGTGGCCATGAACACTCTGCCTTCTGTTTTCTAACTGACAGTAGTTTGCATGATATTGGACTCATGACAAGGCGGCGATGACTGGAAGGAGATGTCTGTACAAACAGTCCTTTTTATACACTTTTACCCACACAATTACTTAAGTGGAGTAGCATTTTTGATTCCTGTAAGAGGTTTAAAATAGCTATTTATGTTGTCCAAGGTCTATTAGATTAGATTAGATTCAACTTTATTGCCATTGCACATGTCAAAAGTACAGGGCAATGAAATGCAGTTAGCATCCAACCAGAAGTGCTTATGCAGTGAAATAAACACAATGCACAGTATATACACATATATAAACACACACACACATATATATATATATATATATATATATATATATATATATATATATATATATATATATATATATATATATATATATATATATATATATATATATATATATATATATATATATATATATATATATATAAATATGTATGTACATAGTGCAGATCAATAAATAACTATTGTTATAAGGTGCAGGTCAGACATGAATGAATGACAATATATATTATGAACAGATGAGATGTGACCATATGATTTACACAGATTTGAATTACATATTTATATATAAGTATAAGTATACATATGTATACTTATACATTGCAGTATTTACATAAGTGTGGGAGTATTTACAGTAGTGCAAGGAGGTAGTTGGCAAAAAGTCCAGTGCAATTATATCATGTACAGTTGTGCAGAATAGTGCAAAGAGTTAGTGGGTACCAGCCCCGTTCACTTCTGGGGGGGTGAGGGATGGAGGGGTGGTGTGTGTGAGCGAGAGGGGGGGTGGGGGGTTGGTGTGGGGGCCTGGGGGGGTCTGGGGGGGTGGAGATCAGCAGAGAGACAGCTGTGGGAAAGAAACTGTTCCTGAACCTGGTGGTTCGTGTACGGAGAGTCCTGTAGCGCCTCCCAGAGGGCAGGAGGGCAAACACTCTGTGTGCTGGGTGGTAGGAGTCCTTGATCATATATATCCAGAGGTGTCTTCAGTATTCACATTCATTACTCAGGTAGAAGTATAGATACTAGAGTTTAAAAATACTCCTGTAGAAGTTGAAGTATCAACTCAAGTTTTTTACTCAAGTAAAAGTAAAAAAGTACTGGTTTCAAAACTACTTAAAGTATAAAAGTAAAAGTAATGTAAGGGGGAAAAAGCCATTAAGGACAAAAGCCATTGTAAATGAATACATCCTAGTATAATGCAAAATATATTAAAGAACCATGTGTACTATTGAGCATTAACATGTGTTTCAGAGAGCAGCAGATATGATGACTAATTGCCTATAAGTATTGTAATGGTGCAAAAAGTCAAACATCAGAGGCATGTTATCATTTATCCTAACCTTTATTGGAATGTACATCCAAGTTTAGTTGCAGGAATCTGAGGGAACGGATGTAAGAACAAAACTGGACAAGAACATCTGAAACAACCACAACCAAATTCACTCTATCCGGATGGAGCAATTTAACTGGATAGTTTTTATTTAAAGGCCGAAATGAAATAGAGTAACGAGGCTGTTTTTAAAATGTAAGGAGTAAAAAGTACAGATAATTGCGTGAAAATGTAAGGAGTAAAAGTAAAAAGTCGTCTGAAAAATAATTACTCCAGTGAAGTATAGATAACTGAAATTTCTACTTAAGTAAGGTAACAAAGTATTTGTACTTCGTTACTTGACACCTCTGTATATATCATAGATATATATAAAGGCTCTCTTGAGACAACACTTGCTGTGGATGGTGTTCATGGCAGGAAGTGAAGCTCCGGTTTTCTCCACCCTCTGCAGTGCCTTCCGGTCAGCACTAGAGCAGTTCCCGTACCAGACTGTGATACAGCTGGTAAGGATTGTCTACTATTGAGACTATTGTCCCCTGTGCTAATATTAATTCCCAATTTGCTGCTTGATTCTTGTTGTGTCACTTCTTTATAAAAGTTTGTATTCCTTAACATCTACTAATAGACCTAAAGGGTTGCTTTGAAATGTCTCTTTAAAATGTAATATGACTGGAAGTAAATGCAATGTCCTTTATAATGATAGCCGACAATAAAAATGGATAATTTCAGTGTTTAATTATTTGAAAAAAACCCAAACAACAACTAATTATCCATCAACCACAGTCCCTTATTTGAGGCCAAGCCATCCTCCTAAAACAAGGTTCCATGGGAACAGACTGACAGGCGTCGGTTGAGCTGACCTCCAGTTTAGGACAAGCAGCTCAATTACACTGACTAATTGGCTTTTAAGAACTCATATCGTTCATCTTCACCGAGCTGACACTTGAAAGGTTTTTGATTTTCCAGATGGACAATAAAGGGAAGCATTATGCCCTCTGAATGTTTGAGAATAAACCAGTCTTTGGATTATGATAGATTGCGGGGGTGAAAGTTCACCACAGTGTGGGAAGAAAGAGTCAAATATGCCATGTCTTTTCACAGAACTAAACAAAGAGCTTTCTGTGGACTAGGAAAGACGGACAGGAAGAGAGAAAAAGAATGCGTATTGGTTGTTGTTTTAAGGACACTAAACTGAGATGCATTACAGTGGCAGCGGTGGATGTATGGAATAAATTAGATATAGATTTGAAATTATGTAGAACTTTAACTTTATTTTAAAAAACATTGAAAAGAAGGATGATTTCCTTATATTAAATTAATGAGTGGCTTGATGTTGATGGGTATTTATTTAATTGGTGATTTGCTTTGATTTTTTAAGGATGAAGGTAACATGTAGACTGCACCTTTATTTTAAAAAAAATTTTATTTCTTGAGGAATGTTTGTTATCCCTACAGAGGCAATTTGTTTTACGGGCAGTCTTTCTCTTACTTTTTGCTTGTATTTTATTAATTTAATTAATCTTTTTGAATAATAAGCTTTGCTTCAGCCTACCCCTTTTTCGGTCTAGATGTTATTTATTTATTTGTATACTGGAAACTTTTTTCTTATGTTTTCTTTGAACAATTGAACGTTTTCTTGTTGTCAGTTTTATTCTTGGTTTTTTATTTTATTTTTTTGTGTCATGACCGAAAATAAACTAAACTAAACTAAGGAAAACATCAATATCCATGAAATCCAGTGCTGTGTTTGCCATGTGTTCCCCATGTTGTGCGCCTATAAAGCCGCGGTCCTTTCACTGCTCACGTCATTATCATGCCAAAGCAGAGAAGAAAAGAGGCGGTATTTAAATGAGTTGGGGCAGGTGCATTTGCACAGTCTCATGAATAGACGCTTGCCATTAAACCATGCACGCTTCAGAAGCGCGCATAAATAAAGCTGGCAGTGCCATTAAAAAAAAGCGCACCTTAGGGCTTCTCCCCTCCTCCATCTCTCCATTTATTCCTCAGTCCTCCTCCGTTCTTTAGTGACAAACACTACAAGACGACTTGTTTGGAGCCAGAAAATTAATAACAGGGGGGATTATTTCCCCCTCTCTCACACGCTGTTCCACTTTGAGGATGAGATCATTACTTTTCGGGATCTCTCCGGACCGGATCGGTGATGTTTTCCGCTCCTGCTCCCCGCATTTGTCCCCCCGCTGCTCCCTGCAGAACCAATCTGCTGGACGGATGCCTTCCCATTGAGACGCAAGGGGCATAGACGCGAGCCTGCGACCAAAAGCTGCAGCCTGTGTCATTAAAAAAAAACAAACACACACAAAAAAAAAAAAAAAAAAAAAAAAACACAACAAGGAAGAGAAAGACCGAGAGCGCATCGATAGATTGCACGCAGAGTTCCAGTCGGAAAGTGAAAGGATCGTTTTTTTGCAGATTGTTAAGTGGAAGTTGCGCGCAGAAAGTGAGACAGGAGTGATAATGGGACGCCCGGGCGGAGGATGGGGAGGATGGAGGATCCTGCTTTATGTCGCTGCTGTCAGCCTGGTCTTAGCTGAGGGAAGGAGGCTGAAGCCGCCCCGATGCCCCTCTGGATGTACCTGCACCAAGGAGAATGCCCTGTGTGAGAATGTCCGCTCCGTCCCGCACGCCTTCCCCCCAGACGTCGTTTCACTGTAAGTAATGCTTTATGAACTCTTAACACTTGATTTCCTTCAGGATCATTCACTCCTTCGATATTTTGAGCCTATAATCCAAACCTACTATGATTTACTCGAAGGCTTATGGGACGTCTCAGCTATTATTTCCTAATTATTATAATTTTTCTGTCAGAGTTGCCTTTAACGAGCCCTCATTTTTCATCATCCAGCTCTTTTGTCAAGTCAGGATTCAATGAAATCTCAGGAGGAAGCTTTGTTCACACACCTAACCTGCAACTGCTGTGAGTATCTATCTATCTATCTATCTATCTATCTATCTATCTATCTATCTATCTATCTATCTATCTATATATATATATATATATATATATATATATATATATATATATATATATATATATATATATATATATATATATATATATATATACACACACATATTTTTTTTTCTCATGTAGGCCTACTTATTTTGTTTTGTTTTTTCAAATCTTGCACTATAGTGGTTACATTGTGTTAAAAGGGTAGACAAAATCAGCTTTGGCTTCAGTCTACACCTTTTGGTCCTTCAACGTTTGGTCCTACAACGTGACCAAATAAACATATCAAATCAAATCTATCTATCCATCTATCCATCTATCTATCTGTCTGTCTGTCTGTCTGTCTATCTGAACAATGGGGCCATGTCTGCCCCGAGGGTTTGTTTAGAGGCTGATATGCATATTTAAAGGGGGATTCTCCATAATGGTGTCAGGATTATGCAATACACCACATGTTCAGAGGAACTAACACCAGGGATTTGCTACACAAGAACAGCGTGTTTGTTGGGAAGAGTGGGAGAGAAACACAATGAACTTGTTTCCTTTTGCCTCTTTTCCATTAAGACAATCAGAAAGTGAAATTCTGGCCTCGAAAAGATTTTTTTCTTTGTTACGTTGCTTTACTTTTGTATTTAAAATGAAGCTCAAAACACAATGAGTTTGTTCTTCTTCTTCTTTTTTTTTTTTCAGCAAATCTGCAAATTGATAGCAAAATCCGGCTCAGTGATGCTCCAATTGCAGCTCACAGTGTGAATAATATCATGCCTTGACCAAGCATCACACTACTGTCTCACAAAATAATCTGTCTTGGTATCAGTTGCTTCATGTTCTCAGATGGCACTGAATAAGACTGAATGGCTATGAACTGAAACGTGTGAAGACGGAGCGTCACAGCTGAGGATAAAGAAAGTGAGGAAAGGCGATTTTAATTGAGAAAAATACAAATTTCTTCAGCCATCAAAGCACATTTCTTCCACTGGGACTTCATTCTGGCCAACCCAACTTGCAGGGATTGGTTTTGTGATGGAGAATATACATTATTTCAAGGCAAAATTATACTTTCAGCCTATTTTTCACCGTAATATTTTAGAATGTCAGTTTGAACTCTTTTAAGGTATTTGTTTAAAATTTAAAGAGAAAACCTTTGTTACAAGGAGCCATGTTTCCCCTGATGCCAAACTAAAAGCCCTAATTATAGTTCTGCTCTGTGTGAATGAACTGACTTGGACATTTTCTATTTTTTTCTTTTCAAACTAGATGTGATTTTACAGATAGTTAGCAAAATGACAAAGGGGCTAATCTGGAGGTTGAAAACATTTTTTCTTTTAATAGTTTGAGCAAAAGTTCTGTTGGAGTGAGCAAACATTTCTCTTTTTTGATGTTATTACTTTGGGTACATTGTGGGAACTATATCAAAATCTTCTACTTTAAACACAATTAACTGAAAAGATCTTTCTAATATTTCATATTTCTTCTTTACAGATTGTTCACAGCAAACTCATTTGATATTATTGACGAAGATGCTTTTCTGGGTTTACCGCATCTTGAGTACCTGTAAGTACTTGATTTTTGAATTGGATAATATAAACAGTTATAAATATTCATCATGGATGTAAATGTCATGGCAAACGTGGACCTTCACTGATGTCCTTGACATTTTCTGTTTTGGGGTCCAAATGATTATGTAAATGTATCCAATAGCAATACATATAATACTGTTAATATACAGATTTAAAACATTGAAAGCCCAATCTTGTCATGACATTAAGGTCTATGATAAGTGTGTGCAAATGTTCATCTGGAGCTGCAGCTGCATGTGTTTGGAAAGGACCATAAAACACAGAAAAGTCTGTTTTCCAAGTGCATATTTTCTCTATTATAACTAATAGTACTAAGCTGCAAGTTAAACAACTAAATATCTAACACATGTCCATTTTCAAATGTGAATCTTTTAGTGTAGTAATTAATGAAAAAAAGAAAAAATGTATATTTAAAGACTGTTCAGTTTATACTTTAACATCATTTTTGTTTTAGCTGCAAAACATTTCAATAATTAGAAGTAGAGTCCATCTATTCACTTTGAAAATTCAGAACCACTTCATACTACTCATCTGCACATGTTTTACTGATTTGGTCCATTCAGGGTGGAAGCTCTTTTTTAATGTTATTTTGCAGCACTTACATAACTCTCCGGTTTGCAATGATTAAGTGAATTTGCTAAAATGACAGAGAGCATAAGTTTTTGTGTCTGTTTCCCTTTTTTTATTTGATTTTTTAGGAGATATCTTTACAGCATGAATGCACAGCTGACGGTACACACTTGCATGTAAAACAGTTATCTGAGTTCAGCCGACTGAAATTCTATGTCTCATTTGCAGATTCATTGAAAACAACAGAATTGCATCAATATCACCATTTGCTTTCAGAGGGCTGAAGACTTTGGTGCATTTGTAAGTATTTTTGTTTTACGGCCTCATCCTACACCTTATTTATCTTCTGCTTTCTTCCACAATGTCTCCGTTCAAGATATGAAAGGAAGTAATAGTACTTATAAAAGACGATGCGCATCAGTTTCCCCTTTCTGTCATGGTTTGCTTTGTCACTGCCTTGAATGCAAAGGCAGACAGAAGTGCTGCTGCCAGCGTTCAGCAGGGACGGTGACTGTCTCAGGTTGTCATCTGGATCAGGTTGCTCAAGGACAGAACTGGCCGTTTCATTCATGTAGCACACCAGAAGTTTGTCAAAAAAGATAAATTGATATGTTATTATTTATTGTATCAATCCATATATTACAAAAATACTCATCATTGAATGATTTCCAAAAGCATCCCCAAAACAACAGTTTTTGTCATTGTCCCTTATGTTGTTACCTTCTGCAAAGTATGAGTACAGGGCTCGTAATTGGAGATTTATTGAATTTACAGAAAATGATACTACTTCCAATGCACACTCATGCTAGTAATTACTAATGCAGGATGAAAGGAATAATGGAAAAAGAAAACACAAACGAATCATTTAAGAAGTTGTTTTCATGTTCAACTGTCATGAATAACATACAGCTTGTCAAAACTGAAGATAGCCGAGGGGTGACCGTTAGGTCAAAACTAAATATAGCTACACCGTAACTTTAAACCAAGTGACCTATAATATGTTCCTGACGTTGTTCTGAGCACATAGTGCACATACTTGCGCTCTTTCTAAAGTAATATTGATGCACGGATAGTTTTTAACTGCTACTCTGACCAAAGGTAAACTAAAGCAAATAGATGTGTTTCAGATCAGTTAAGCTGAATCTGATTGTCTGTGGAAGACTGTTAAGTGAAGAAAAGTGTTTTACATTAACTGAGATTTAGAATTTAAACTTTTATTCCTTCACAGAAAGAATGCAGCTTTGATTCAAACTTAACTTGATTAGAATTTCATTTAAAAAATGGGCATAAATAGATCCATAATGGATTGTTTTCTTTCGGCATTTTGCTTTAACTGTGATAGCTTTTATAGAATATACCCAATCATTGAAATATGTTGTAGGCATCCAAGACAAAAATGTGCATACATTTGTATTTAAATCACCACAATTCTTCACATTTCAAGCCTGAACCCAGTTTGTACCCAAGTAGACCACATTCAGTCCAGACTGGACCCATAAAGACAAGAACTGGGTTCTTGTCTTTGCATTCATTTTCACTGCATGTACAGTGTTTTATTTTTATTTTCCACAGTCTTCCAACTTTTGGAGACTGTTTCAAATGCAGCTCCTTCAAAGTAAGATCTGTAGGTCTAGCACAGAAAGAACTGCCAAGTCTTCCCCTACCCATCCAGTAAAAACGTCACACATCTGTGATGTTTCACAGAAGTATAATCAGAGAATTCACGGTTTTGTATGTGTTTTGTTTCAAGTAGTTGCGCTTGTTGATTTTACTATTTGCAAGCCAGTGTTGCCTAACAACCAGTGGAAAGCAGGAAATGTGATGGAATGGGTCTGTCTTCTGTCTGCAGAGCTGAAATCTACTTCTAATTAAATCACTATGTGCTTTTTGTTTCCATTTGCTGATTAGGAGTCTGGCTTATAACAACCTGGAGACGTTGACCAAAGATGTTTTCAAGGGCATGGAAGCTTTGACAAAAGTGTGAGTCTCTACTTGTGATGACCCACAGTCCCAGCAGCTCATAATGCATACATGAATGTATTTGAACTCTTGACTCTTTAAACATGTTCACCTACGTAGTTATATTGTTGTTTAATCTGTATGAGCTCATCATGTCTAGGATACTTGTTAACATTTGAACTACTGTACAATTGGCAGACGTTCTGTGATGGAAGAGTGCAACATAAACATATTATCTTGGTCCTAATTGATTTGTGGGGAATGGTAGAAATAGTTTGTGGTTGATAATAAGTTATATTCAAAAGAAGGAATTCCTTGTTTTTGATTGCAAGGATGAAAAGAGGATACCAGAATAAAGAAGAACGGAGGAAAGCTTGGGTTGGGATGCCCAAATGTCTGGGTGAATTGTAGATAATTTGATCACGGAAACAGAGGACTGGATTCTACCTTTGGTCACAGTGACACAACCAAACGGGAAGAAAGCCAGTGCCTGTGGATTCACGACTCTCATCCATAATAGCTATTCAATCCGGGAGTGGGAGATGAGCAGAGAATACTCAAGAGAGAGGACACTTCTTGTGGCTTTGTTGGCTTAAGGCCAACGTTCAAGCAAGCAGTAGATACAGGGGTTATAACAGAAAGCAGAACCTGATCAGTGACTGTAAATAAAGAGCTTTGATTACCTTTTTTCATAAGGATAAATATAGATAATTGATTGTCCTAAATCAGGGGTCGGCAACCCACGGCTCTACAGCCGCATGCGGCTCTTTAGCGCCACCCTACTGGCTCCCTGGAGCTTTTTCAGCTTTTTTTTTCTCTTTTTTCTTCTCTTTTTTTCACCTTTTTTTCTTTTTTCTTCTTTTTTTTCCCTTTTTTTCTCTTTTTTTTTCCTTTTTCCTTTCCTTTTTAATCTCGACATTTCGACTTTTTCCCCAAAATTTTGACTTTTTTCTCAACATTTCAGTTTTTTTCTCAACATTGACTTTTTTTTTTACTAAATTTTGACTATTTCCTCGACATTTCGACTTTTTTCTCAACATTTCAAACTTTTTTCTCGAAATTTTGACTTTTTTCTCGACAATTCGACTTTTTTCTCGAAATTTTGACTTTTATCTCAACATTTCGGCTTTTTTCTCAACATTTACTTTTTTTTACGAAATTTTGACTATTTCCTCGACATTTCGACTTTTTTCTCAACATTTCGAACTTTTTTCTCGAAATTTGGACTTTTTTCTCGACAATTCAACTTTTTTCTCAACATTTCGACTTTTTGTCTCGAAGTGCACAATGAAAAAAAAAATCTTCCCCCACTTATAACTAATATAGATACATGCAGCATGTGTTGCCTTCATTCTAAGGCTTATACAAGACTTTTCATTTTTTGCGGCTCCTAGGCGGGTGCAGTTATGGTTTGACTCCAAAAAAATTGCAACAAAAGGTTTCTCAATGGTTTATTGTAGTATCAGGTGTACTTAATAACATATCAAAAGTCTGCCAAAGTCTGACCACTAGAAAGGTCCGATTTTCAAAATGGCCGCCACCAGTCTCTAAAAATACCATTATTCTCTCATTATTCATCCTAGACAAGCAATCTTGGTGTCTAACCCCATGATTTGATTATCTAGAATTAAAATAAGCATATACAAATCATAGTGAAGTGATCGAAGTACAATTATGTATAAAAACAATTGACTATAAGCGAATATGTAATGAAATATGCAGTACATAGACATGAAAAAAAAAAAAGAAAAACATTTCAAACATAATCTCCTTTTTCCACATGCCATAAAAAAAGATGTCACAATGCATGGGGAAATGAGGTTTCTCTCAATTCACATTCTGGTGATTTCTGGAGATTTATTTTTATACTAGTGAGGAATAAATCAATTATTACTACGTGGTACTGTGAAATTAGTCTAAACAGGGCTGCCACGTGAAGGCTCAGTACCGCTAGCCCCTTTTTTATTTTATTTTTATTTATTTTTTTCTTTTTTAGTTTTTTTTGTGTTTTTTTTTTCTTTTTTGTTTTTTTTTGTGTTTTTTGTGATTTTTTTTACCGTCTTACTTATATTTTTTCATTTCCTTTTTTCCACTCCGGAGTAACAATTAGTCATCATCACACTCTTCCTCCCATAATGCTTGATTATGTGGATTCTCACAATTTTCCACTTGGCATGATCCACAGGCAGGCATGCAGGGCAGTCCATATCTTCTACAACTACAACGTTGTGTACGGCAAGCAGTTGTGCAATTACAGTGGACCATCTGCAAGAGGCTTTCTGGGGCAGCAGCTTTTTTTGTCATAACTGGCAGAAAACGATTGTCCTCCGATTTCCATCCCCAATCAACAGGATTCATATCACTATCCATTTCAGTCCACACCATGATCTGGTAATAAACTCTTTGGCAATGATATTTTGTTGAGGACTCTGTAGGAGGGAGATGTTCTGGGGTAACAAATGCCTTCGCAGACACAATTTTCTTGCTGAGAAGATTGTAGCACAAAGATGCAAGTGCATCGGTATTCTTGCCACCAAACATGACTGCCATCGCCTTGCTCCCAAGGTCCTCTATGGCAGCTTTTGCTTGCTTTGGTAGTGCAAATCCATTCACACATGCCTGGATGGTCGTTTCCCCATTCACAAGTTTCTGGAAAGCAGTTTTCTTCCCAACACCAAAAATGCGTGATGTTGTATCAGCCTGTGAAGGCATGAACAAACATCAACTGACAACACAAGTCTTTACCCAGGACCTTTTGCATCTCGCTGATGTCATACACCTTGGGTACTTTTGACTTATCTGAACGAAAATAAAGGCCTCTATTGCTCGTCTCACCATAGTAGAGAAGAAGAACAAGTAAATCTGTATCTTCCCCTATCAAGGTTGTGGGCTGATGTTGTGACGCTTGGACTGCAGCCTTGACAATGTCCACATCTGCATCCCCTGGTGCATTGAGGGAGAGGAGCATAGGGATTGTTTCAGCCTAGAAAAAAATATTTATTTTATGTATAGGAAAAAGTCTAAAAATGTATTTAGTTTAGGACAAATTTGATCCACAGAGCTATCCACAACCTGTCAATAATTAACTGATACTCCTCACCTGAAATGGGTGACCTTTTCAGATGGTTTTAATAGGGCAAATACAAAATATTGGATTTCATAATTATGTAAGTGTATCTCTGCAGTTTGGACAAGACCAGTGGATTCCCAGGCCTCATAAACATAGGATTAGACACCAAAATTACTTGTCTAGGGTATATAATAAAGGAGCTATACACATTTTAGGGTGATTTTGACCATCTGGGACGCCATCTTGAAAATGACACCTTTCTAGTGGTCAGACTTTGGCAGACTTTTAGTATGTTATTAAGGACACCTAATGCTACAGAAAACTGTTGAAAAACCTTTTGTTGCAATTTTTTTGGGGTAAGGTGCTTTTTTTTCATATCTGCACCCGCCTATCCAGACATATTTGTTTTTTGTGTTTTTGGTCCAATATGGCTCTTTCAACGTTTTGGGTTGCTGACCCCTGTCCTAAATACTTTGTTTATGTGATCCATTGGCGCGTGCAGGGATCTGCGAGGCAACAATCTGATATGTGACTGCAAGCTCAAGTGGTTGGTGGAGTGGATGCATCACACCAACGCCACCCTGGACCAGATCTATTGCAGCGGCCCCCCCACTCACCAGGGAAAGAAGATCAATGACCTGCTGCCAAGTTCTTTTGACTGCATCACAGCAGGTATCGTCTTCTACAGTCTGTTTATTGTACAAACAATACTGCATTTCCCCCCACCATTACCTGCATCGCCCGTTCTCCCTCGTCACTCCTTCCTTTCAACAACTTCAGTGCTAAGATGAGAAGGAATGCTGCATAAATGCATGCCAAGCCTCAATATGGTTGTTCATGTGAGACATTTTGAGTTAACATTTTAACCTAAGAGATAAAGGATCATGTCAATTGTTGTGTCATATTTTTCAGAGTTTGCTTCCTATCAGATACTGAAGTTTGAGTCGATTTCAGTGGAGTCATTCACCTTCAACGAGGAGCAGTATGTAGTGTTTGCCCAGCCCTTTGCAGGCACGTGCACCTTCCTGGAATGGGATCATGTTGAAATGACATTCAGGACTTATGACACCATTGAAAGTAAGTAGAACAGCAAATAAAGCACAGGCGTCACACAAGGAAATGTTTATGCCTTACATGTGTAATCATTAATGGGGCCATTGTATTTGTGTCAACATGGTCTAGGTTAAAAGAACGTCTTCAACATTTTTAAATTCTTCAATTTGAGTATCTTCTTCACATGTCATTAATATAATTGATTTAATTGCCACGTACATCAGTCCAAAAAATAAAAAATCCCAAACAGCTGTTGCATGAAATGCAAATGAAACAGATTGCAGTGATTTACAATACATTTAAATCAGATATTAAATAGAAAAGAGACCAACTACAACATATCAAACGGGGGGATATAAGAATGTTATCTCAGAGAAATCAATAAGACCAACTCTAAGCAAGCAACATTTTTCAGAAGAATTGGGACATGGACACAGAAAAAGGTAGATTCTGGAAAAGCTTCAATCTCTTTTTGGGTCACAGGGCATTATGGGGCTTATCACAACCACATTTTACACTATTATAACAACGTGGCTCCATGGTAAAGACCATACGGCCACACCGGCCTACGTGCAGTCGAAATGCCCCATGAAAATGTTTGAAAACATTTGTGGCGTTCAGAAACAGGAAATATGACAAAGGAGGACACAAACTATTGAACGGTTGGAGTCCTGCAGTATGTCAAGCTGTTCACATTATGGCCATTGATTTCCTGAGTTGTCAAAAACCCTAACCAAGTATTATTAAATGAAGAGGTGAACGTGTCACGTTGGTAAAAAGGTGCCCGTTTCCCAACTAGATCTAATCAAATAAATGTTACATGGGGCTCTCAAAACATGGCCTTACTTGTGTAGCAAGCAGGAAGTAATTTGGTTGTTTATGCAAGGACAGAGCTACATGAGAAACACAACTGAACGTGGCCTCAGCTCTGCTATACAAGTCCCTGATCAGGTTGTGTGCTTTTTATTTTATTTGATTTTCCCTTTGCTGTTACATTTGCACTTTTATTCTCAGTACATTTCTTTGCAGCAGAGCAATTTATTGATTTATAACTTCACAATGCAAACTGTGTTGGATGCCATTTATCAGATGCAAAATAAGTCCTGGCAGACAAACCATTGCTACAAATATATATATATTATCTATATCTATATTACTATAGCGTTATTGATCTCTTTTGCATGGTTTTGTCCACTGTTTTCCTGTAAAGGCACCTCCACTGTCGTCTGCAAGCCCATGGTGATTGACAACCATCTCTTCGTCATCGTGGCTCAGCTGTTTGGAGGCTCGCACATTTATAAACGTGACTCTTCTGCCAACAAGTTCATCAAGATCCAGGATATTGACATCCTGAAGATTCGCAAACCCAACGACATTGAGACATTTATGGTTGATGGGGAGTCTTTCTTTGTCATCGCTGACAGTTCTAAGGTTGCGTTTTATATCCATCTTTGTTTATTCCACTTTTCAAAGTATTTCATTAACAGAGCAGGAGCGGAAACCTGTTTTATTGTTTCTAGGACGCTAGCCAGAGTTCTTTGCAGCATGCTGACTTGCGTCTGCTTGTGTTGATTAGTTTTTCACTTCCAAATGTTTGCATATGCTCTCACATGATTTGAACAAAGCTAATCTGAACTGACACGTTTACATGTATATGCATGTTGCTTGTAGGCTGGCTCCACAACGGTGTACAAATGGAACGGCAATGGCTTCTACTCCCACCAGTCGCTCCACCCCTGGTATAGGGACACAGATGTTGAATATCTGGAGATCTCCAACAAACCCCACCTGATTCTGTCCAGCAGCTCCCAGAGGCCTGTCGTGTACCAGTGGAACAAGAGCCAGAAAAGATTTGACCGCAGGACCGATATACCAGAAATGGAGGATGTCTTCTCAGTCAAACACTTCCGGGTAAAAGGTAAGAGCTGTGGCGGGGGGGTTCAGAGTTCAGTGTCCTGATGGCCTCTCTGTTTTGGCCAAACAGGAAGGGAGTCGTTTGCCGGATGGCAAACACTGATAGCATTTGAACCGGGTGTTATTGCCAGGGTGGTGAGTTTGTTTGGCCTTGACAGTGTCTAGTTAGATGTCCTGCATCATGGGGACAGTGCTGTCCTGGTGGTCCATTCAGTGCAGAGCTGTCTTGTCCTGTGCCGTACAACTGCCATATTAGGCAGCAATGCTCCCGGGGATTTATTGAATTAAGTAATACTATTGCACTGTAATAGAAGAAATATTGAAATCCCTTCCAATCTTTTTTTTTTTAAGCATTGTTTTCTTTGTTTGTTGTTTTTCTAACATTCAAATGATTTCCTGCATTTGTTTTTGGAGTGTTTGTAGGCCCAAAATGCAAAAATTGGATGTGTATTATGAAATTAAATCAGACTGGTACAAAAAATAATGAAATAGCATGGTTTCATTTTGCCTATTTAAAATGAAATGCAAGAATGGCTTCATTTCTTTAAAATTAACATTTTCAATTTTCAAAATTTTCGATGTAGCCTAATTCATGTTCACTTTGACTAGTTCTCTAGACACCATAATACATCTTTTAATGAACTAATTGAAAAAAAAAACTGAGGTGAGTCATCCAGAATGCATCTTACATTTTATATGATGTGTTGCATTTTATGAATTCAATAACTCTTGGCTGTAATTTATGAGGCTTGAAAAATCAAAAGCTTTCATTTCAAAGCTGGTTCTATCACTGCCATAAACTCTGCCCATAAATAAATTCAGAAATATTGCTTCAATGCTTTTCTTTCTCCAGGGCAACTAAACTATAAGTGCCTCTTTGCTGGATTCCCTTTGATGACAAGTAGTGAATTAAATTTGGAATTACGTAAACTGTTTTTTGTAGGCTTTTCCACTTCACATCCACATTTAGTCTTTGAATGTCCCAACTAAACCGTTCCTTGAATCTTTGTCCTTTTTAAAGGTGATCTGTTCATATGCTTGACAAGATTCATCGGGGACTCCAGGGTGATGCGCTGGGACGGTGCCATGTTCAAAGAGGTCCAGACATTTCCCTCCCGTGGGTCTATGGTGTTCCAGCCTGTTTCCGTCGGCAACTGGCAGTACGCCATCTTGGGCAGCGATTATTCACTAACACAGGTCTACCAATGGGACACTAAGAGGGGCCAGTTTATCCCATCTCAGGAGCTGAGTATCCAGGCTCCCCGATCATTCTCTGTGATCTCTGTTGACAACAGGGTGTTCCTGCTTGCTTCCAGCTTCAAGGGGAAAACTCAGATATATGAGCACCTCATGATCGATTTGAGTGATTAAACTCATTTCCTGTTTGGCACGTTTTGATTTTCAAATGCTTTCTTGTTTGATTCTCTTCAACTTGTCAAACATTTTCTCCCATAACCCAAGAACAATCTCAAGGTGTCAGATGAGATGTTATGAGTATGATCCTGACAAGACTAAAAAAAAGGCCATTTTACTTGCATAATATTGTGGACTGGATTCCCACAGACAAACCGAGGCCTTTTTAACTTTGTACATCTGTAAAAGGTGTATAAATAGAAGGAGTGTATGCACAGGCATCTCTGTTCGCTGCTGTCTTGTTAGTCAATTAGTTAAACTAGTCAGTAAAGTCTTTATAAGTCACATATCAAATGCAAAAGGTTGAGCATAGCCTCTACCTCCGCAGAACTTGATTAGAATATTTTGTGATTTTTATCACAAAATATTTCAGGCAAGTATTAGAAAAAGCAGAGACCATAAACCTTCTTTATTTCATACACTTTCTGTACATCAAGAAAGTTAAAATGACCTTTTTTGTCTGTGAGGATACTGTCTACACTATCACCTCGAAAGGCATTATCCCGCTTATACCACGGTCTGCAGCCGCTTGTTTTTTTTTAAGTTTGTGGCTCGTGATCCTCGCCACTGCTTGCTGGAGCATTGGGAGATGATAAAATGTTGCTCCATTTTGGTCTCTCCTGTACTGATGGAGCCCAGTCAGCCTGCAGGCTGCTCTCACAGCAATGACCCGTCACAGACATGATCTGGTGAGTTTCCAGCCCGGCACCAGAGAGACGACTACAGCTGTGCTCCGGAGGCTACGTCACCTCCTTGTGCCGTTGCTCCGGTTTCTCTTCATTTTCTTTTCTCTCCTCTTCTGCATTCCAGTCATCAAAATTGTTAAATTAACCAAATAAATTAAAAGAAATTACAAAATCACTCATGTCGCCGTCCTGCGCTAGCCGGCTCTTCTTCTCTGAATCTCCGTTGCCGTGGTTACCACCTGGCAGTTGATCCAGCGCAAAGTTATCAGGCAATTTGACCGAACTTGTTTTCTAGGTGTAGGTTACCACTGTAGGTTATAACTTATAACCTACACCTGCCAGCCAATCAGAATCGAGTATTCACACAGACCGTGGTATAAGTGAAATGTAATTTTTGAGTCTTGTCAAAAAGCATTAAACAGATTTATTTCAACATAGCTCCATCTCCCCAAGTGTTAACATTAGCATATTCTGTTGTCAATCAAAACGGCTTTGATTGTGATCTTTTGGCCTCAAATGAAAGTTTACATCTTATCTAACAATAGACCTGGGGTTGTTACACTCCAAAATGTTCCTATATAAAAGTCGTAGCAGCTTCATTTGCAGTTATTATTAAATCATTAAGGGTTTTTTTGTTGTTGTTTTGAGAAGTCTGAAACATGGTTACCCTTAAACAGCATCCTGACTTCTATTACCGGTATTTCTATTATCTGTTGTAACTAGTTAATGAAATATTTCCATCCTTACTCCTGATACTGTTGGAATGCCTTATAGCCCTTTAAAAAATTAATGTCATGCTTTTATCTAATTTATTATTCACTCTCATCTGCTTTACTGGTATGAGATACACATACTTTATGCTCCTACATGCAACTGCATATGGTTGTTTTCACATTTCCTGTAAGACTTTAGGAATGTGATAGTGTTGATAGCTGGTAAATACGGTACTCCCTCCAAGGTGATATATTTCTTGAGAAAAAGTAAAGAGTGGAGAAAATTTAATTTGCCTTGCTGAGTCAGACTTTGAAAGAAAAAAATGGTCAAAACTAATGGAAAAAAAATTAAGTCTGTCAAAAAAACCTGCTGTTAGTTAGAGATAGGAGAGACTGAGGGAAAAACAAACGTATAGTGTCTTTGTAAGGTTATCATGTGCTGCCAGAACAGCTTCAGTGTGACTTGGCTTTAATTCTTCAAGTCTGTAGATCTCTACTGGAGGTGTGTAAAAAAAACACATACTGTAGGTCCAACCGGCAAAACCATACAGCACATCAGTGGCATACTCCTCAAACCAGTCAGGGCCCCCCCTTGCTATAAGAATGCAGGCAGTGTGAAGATTCTCCCAAGAGGCCAGAGACGTTTCAGAATAAGCATGCAGTGCGTCCGAAATGCCATACTAAAAAGTATATACTAAAAACTATACTTAAATTCGGCACACTTTTGAGTAAATATCCGTAGTGTGCATTAATTCGGACGTACTATTAAGAGCCACACGGCACTTCCTGCCGTAGGGAGGGGGGGGAGTTGTTACCATGGTAACCTGTCACAGTAACAGCTCCGCTCCGCTATTTCCCGTTTATTCTGGCCGAAACAAGATGAGATTATATAATATTATATACGAATATTATAATATTAATATTATATAATAATATTATACTTATGACATATACGTGTCACTTAGCAACCAAACGCCGCTGCATTGCATTGTGGGAAGTTTCTGCTCGGCTAATGTTCATCAATTCACACTAAAAAAAATTATCCGGAATGAGTATGGATAGAGCACACTATTGAGTACGTTCTAATGTTTCGCACGCACTAAAACATTTCGCATACTCATTTTGCATACTCATTAGGGTGGAAGTATGCAATTTCGGACGCAGCCATGTTCTTTTTTGAACAACTACAGATTTGAATTAATCCATTCCTCCGATGGGAAAGGTACACCCTCCCCAGTGGTTTAACAAAGCCCCTAGATCCCCACCTTCATTGAGGGTAAAAGTTCAGGTTTTTCCTTCAGTTTGTCACTTCTGTGTAGGACCTTTTATTCCACTTCTTTTTTGCTCTCCAGAAGCTAAAAACATGTAGGGTTCTTCAGGCCTGCTGACTTATTGGGAGTCACGGGGACGTAAAACCTCACACTGTGACACAAGAGGTCTTAGAGTCAACTGTAACAGTCTTAATATAGGGACATTGTAGTAATAGACAATCTCACAAATGTAAAAGAATCAAATATTTTTGCAACAGCACCAGTGATGTAGTTAGCAGCATTAGTTGTAGTTTGTCAGCATAAGACTGTAGCATTGTAATACAGGCTTGTAACCAACTGAATCAAGAAAGTTGTATATATCCTTTGGCAGCTAGTCAGCGTGCAATCCTTCAGTCTTTAATTACTATAATACATCGAAAGAAACGTAAGGAAAAATCCACTAAACACTGTGAGAAACTGGGAGGGGACAAAAAACCCTGTATGGACTGTATGCATACGCTCATGGTGTTGGTTTCTGATGAATGACACACTAGAAGCGTCCCTCTGTGTCATCCAACCATCCCTCTTTCACTGCACCCTTAACCTTTTTCTCCCTCGGGGGCAAAAGCATTGTTGTCTTTACTCCACAACTAAAGGTCAACTGCTGGTTACGTTACCTGTGCTTTCGCACAGTCCTCTTATTCTCACACAAAAGACGCTGAATATTGATAACAGTTGACAAAGTCCCTGACAACAATTTGCCAAATATAGTGTTTATGTGTTTACAATACTGTGTAAAGTAATTTATATTACTTTTGTATGTAGAGGGGGACCAGACCCAGTGTTATTTTTGATAGGTATCTTTTAAACTTAGTGTAGATGGTGGAAAAACATTACTTCCTTGAAATGTGGTGTAACACACTCCTGCAAATAAATCGATAAATGTACTTGTGTTAGTCTAGACTAATCAATTAAGGTTGTATTTCTTTGACAATTTGCTTATTGTATTTTATGTACAGTAGTAATAAAACACAACAAAATGCTAACGCTGGAATGTCTTATAATTATTGCTGGTTCACCAGTTAAGCTTTTGCACTTGGGATATTACTATGCCTAAGTGTTGCCAAGGGCATTTATCCACAGTATCTATGTATATAGGCAGCCCACTGTTACTAGTCTAAGTCAAGTCTCCCGTTTTGGCCGGGAAACTACCGTATTTTACCCCTCTTTCCCGCCGTCCTCCCGTATTAGTATTTTCCCGTAAATTTCCCGTTTTATAATATAATAATTTTGAAACAGCAAACTGAATTGCCACTAACCTCGCGAGAACTGCCCCCTGCTGTAATAATAATCAATTTTATTTATAGAGCGCTTTTAAAAGATCTCAAAGACGCTTCACAGACACAAAGATAAAACGTTGAGATCAAGAAAATTCAAAATTTCAAACCACAGGATAAAAAAAAGATAAGAGATAAAAGATAAGAAACAAATCACACATTAAAAGCTGTTCTGAAGAGGTGAGTAGTCACTACCAGTGTAGTCTGGTTGGCAGTTCTCGCGAGGTTAGTGGCGGCAAGAGGAGCAAACTAGGAACAACAAATCAGATGGATGGATGTAATAAGAGAGAGGAGGCATTTCAATGCGTATATAAACTGAAAATATTTAAGATAAATAAGTGTGCTTTAATTCCCATTTGTGTTTTCATTTAGGCTCTATTATAGGAATTACATACATAGGAATGTCCTCAGTATTTCAGTGTCAATAAAGGTAGAACTATCAGATTTTAAGCACATAATTGTAGTTTGTAAGTGGTTGACAGGTAGATATTTTAGATTTCTCGTAAATCTGTCTTATAATGTAATACTGGACCTTGGTTGGGCTGGTGGGACCTTTATTTTTAAATCCAAAACTTGACAGATATGAGTCTAACTAGTGATGGGTTAAAAGAGAGGACACATTTCAGTGCGTTTCCATGTATACTGACGAGTAAAGTGGTTATTATATTATTATGTACTGTATAGATTTCTTTAAACAAGATATATCAGCTCTTATAATGATGGCTGAGGTAGGATTTAAAGGGGACTTATTATGAAAAACAGGTGTTTTCTTGCTTTAACATACCTACATACATTAACGTTTGTCAGGAAATAGCTACATAAATAGAAATGTAAATGAAAGAAAAGGCATAAGGGAAAAAAACCCTGGAAATAAATAAGTCAATAAATAGTCAAAACACAGAAATATAAAAATGAACTTTAAATTAATATGTGCAAATCCCATTTCCGGGAAGGTTGGAATGTTCTCTAAAATACAAGAAATAAACTTAAAGGGGACCTATTATGAAAAACAAGTTTTTTCTTGCTTTAACATTTTATAAAGTGGTCTCCCCTCAGCCTGACAACTCAGAGAAGGAGGAAAGAAACCAAATTCTGCAGTGTCTGTACAGCTGCCCGGATGAGCCGTCCAGTGTGATGTGGATCTACGAGCCAATAAGATTCTGCTCCCGTCATAACGTAACGAAGCGATTTACATAGGTTGGCCTCCGATGCGTGAAACCACGCCCACAACTAACTCTGGCCGGCCCGGAACAACAACAACTCCGCCGGCCGGAGCTTACGCCATTTTCTACGCGTCATTCAGGCAGCCAATCAGCACAGAGCCTCATTATCATAGCCCCACCCACTCAGAATCCCGCATAGATAATGAGGTTAGAGAATGGGAAGATAAACGCTGCGTCCAAAATTGCATACTTCCACCCTAATGAGTATGCAAAATGAGTATGCGAGATTTTTTTGTGCATTAGTACGTACACAATAGTCATACTCATTCCGGATAAATTTATTAGTGTGGATTGATGGATATTAGCAGAGCAGAAACTTCCCACAATGCAATGCAGCGGCGTTTGGTTGCTAAGTGATACGTATATGTCATAAGTATAATATTAAGTATAATAATATTATTATTATATAATATTAATATTATAATATTCGTATATAATAATATTATATAATGTCATCTTGTTTTGGCCAGAATAATCGGGAATGAGCGGAGCGGAGCTGCTGCTGTGACAGGTCACTTTACTCAAAAGTGTGCCGAACTTAAGTATACTTTTAAATATGCGGAAACACCGAAAGACATGGCTCAGAGGCTGAATTTCTAATTTATTTAGCAAAAACAATCAAAAGCCTGTTTTTAAGACATTCAAGGCCTGTTTAAAATAGGTATTAGATGCCATAATAGGTCCCCTTTAAGTCTACAAGCTGACTGATACATGCGAGACTCTTCAGTGCTTCTTGTGATCATATAGTTTCCATATATGCACCCGTCAAACCTGTAATGGACCCATGTTGCGTGCAAGTAGATTTGTGTTTGTTCAAATTCCTTATGACATCTAGTGGGCGTGAACCTCGGCTCGAGTTCTAAGGCTGATTTATAGTTCCGCGTCACGGTGTGCGTCGCCGCGTAACCTACGCCGTAGGCTCTGCGTCGATTTAACGCGGAACCATAATTGAGGCTTTAGTGCCCCAGCAGAGCCGGGGCTGAGTTCACTTCTGCCCCCCCGTGGGTAAAGCAACCACCGCACGGGAGTTTCTTTCATTTTTTTAAACCGTGACACCCGAGGTTAGTGATTAACCTGCTCTCCTCAGTCAGTCGGCCGGCGGGATCCCCAGCCAGCGAGGCATGCTGCCGCCCCGCCGCCGCATCTCAGCATGGACGAGCCGGCCCAACACCGACACGTAGCCGTGGCGCTGTACCAAGCCGGCAGCCCTGGCAGCCCTGACAACCATGACAACCAGACCCCCACGGCCGGGGACGAGCCCGGGGAGGAGGAGAGAGTCCACCTGCGAGGAGACTACCTGGACGAGGAGGATGCCGGCGGGCAGGAGGAGGCAGCGGGGAGAGGTCCCGACTCCCGGCCGGGCTCCGGGACGGGCACCGGGGCCGGGGCGCTGCTGTGCCCGCCGGCGCTCTGCTTCAGAAACACGCCGGGGTCTTCCAAAGAGGAGAGCACGCAAGCAGGTAGAGAGAAGTCGCTGTTTTTTTTTTTTTTTTTGTTTGGTTTGGTTTGGTTTTGTTACTGTCATTGAGTTTGGAGATGAGAGGACGCAGGAATGGAGCGTTTAACAGCCGAGCAACGATCTTCCTGTGTAGGTTTACGTTATACAACCGTGTTGCGTCATGTATCGGGGTTTACAGATGAGTCACGTGGGCGCTATTAGCCAATCACCGCCCGGTACATGAGATGTAAAAAGCTCACCGCATGTTTGGAGTGAACGTTGTAGATGTCTACGTTTCTAATTTTCATAACTAAAATGACAAATAACTAATATATCAACTGTGAAGACAAACTACCCCTAAATAGGAAGTAAGTCCTGCGTTTTTCAACTGGGGATGACTACAGACACATAAGTGCATGCATTCAACCTCACAAAAAAAAAAAAAAAAATATATATATATATTTGTCTTAATGTGTCTCCTTTGATACCAAATAAACAGAAAATTAAGTACAGTATATTTAATTATAGACAGTAAACTAAATACAATAATACCAGAAGCTACTGTATATATTGGATATGTTTTAAACTAAATTGTTAATAATAATAATAATAATAATAATAATAATAATAACTTATACTTATGTAGCGCCCTGCTATAAATGATGTTGATGTTATTTCATGTGTTTTAAGTTTACAAATATTCAGTATATTTTTAAGTTGAATTAATATAGAGAAATAATAAGTGCATTTCATTTGGGTATGAGACATTCACAGACCATGGAAAACATGGGACATTTTACTACCTTACCCAAATGAAATGCACTTATTATTTCTCTCTATTAATTAAACTTAAAAATATACTGAATATTTGTAAACTTAAAACACATGAAATAACATCAACATCATTTATAGCAGGGCGCTACACTTGTATAGCGCCTTTCAAGGTACCCAAGGTCGCTTTACAAAGGGGGGGCAAACAAACATCTTAGGCATATTGAAAGTGCATGCTTTGATTCCATGTGAGAATGTATCATTCAGAACCTTTTCAACAGCAAAATTATACTGCATATTATTCCATTAACAGCAGTTCAACACATACATATTTCTCACAATATTTTGACAACTTAACATTTGTGCGTGGAAGCAGACATAACTGCATTTACAACAGATCAAAGGCTCCAAATCCCAGTGAAAATTACAGACAGGCTTAACTGTTACCTCACTGAGTGTACCACCTTAATCCACTCACAGGTTTGGGAGTAAACAATATGTGAGGACCCGCTGTTAAAGTTCTGCTTACTTGTGGTAGATGAGCAATGGGAAAACGAAGAGCATCTGGAAGATTAATATCAGATATATCTAATAAATCAGCAGTCCTGTGTAGGGCAGCGTGACATTCCCCACTATCCTTGAATGGGATGCATGACTGTGCACTTTTCCAGTAAGAGGATTACAAGACCCAAGTGGTTTTATTCATCCCTCTTGAAAACAACACATTGCTTGGAACCTTCAATGAAAACATTTAACACAACTAGCTACTTTACTGTGGTGGTTTTTATTTTGTTCAGCCTGCTTCAGTGGAAAAGCTTTTTAAGCACGAGGAGAGTAAAACAGGGGTTTTCCCATTTTCCTCCTGTGGAGAGGAAAGACTATTCAGTTTTAGATTACAAGGAAGCGAATAATTTCATAACCTCATCCTGTACAAATACTCTGCCGTGTTCTCGGTACCTTACAGCCATGGGACAAAGGACACGCATTGATTTGATAAGTCTAAATCCATACTGTTTGCAGACTTTCAGGGAAATCCTAAAGCAAAGTTTCAGTTACACTGTTGCCCTGAAAGACGTTTCTGAAATTGGCAATTATTTCCTAGTTGCTTAAAACCCTCAGTTAAGGGATTTATTTTCAAAGCTAAAACTTTATAGAGAAAATATTGTTTTGTTTTGTTTTTTTTTTAGCCCATTTTACATGTGACCCAAGTTCCAAAAGAGCAAGAGAATATTGGTAACAAAGACTGGACAACTCAGAGGTTTGTCCCTCTGAAAGATGTTTCCAGAGCTGCTTTCACTGAAGTTTGACTGAGAGGAAGAAGAATTTAGCCATTTTGTGGTATGACAAACTATAACTTGGTTTTGGAAATGATGGACCCTGTGTTTTCCGGTTATTTAACTGGAAAAATGTTTCAGTTATTTGACTGCAAAACACAAGGTGCCGCCCATAGCATGTCTTTTTCAAACAAGGTCCAGGGAGGGAAGGCCATGCATTTAAGAAGGTGATTTCTATTTTATTCTTCATGCACAACAACAGCACGGCCTCATAGTTAAACAGTGCAGGTTCTTTAGAATAGAAGAATACAATAGAATAGAATAGCTCTTATTGTCACTGAGAAAACATTGTTTAAAAACAGTGAATTGCAATTTAGCACCCTCTGAGGCAACAATGAGTAAAAATACATACCGATAATAATAATGATAAGAGGAAGAAAAAGAATAGCTGTATACAGGACTGTCTCAGAAAATTAGAATATTGTGATAAAGTTCTTTATTTTCTGTAATGCAATTTAAAAAAAAAAAAAAAAAAAAAAAAAAAATGTCATACATTCTGGATTCATTACAAATCAACTGAAATATTGCAAGCCTTTTATTATTTTAATATTGCTGATTATGGCTTACAGTTTAAGATTAAGATTCCCAGAATATTCTAATTTTTTGAGATAGGATATTTGAGTTTTCTTAAGCTGTAAGCCATGATCAGCAATATTAAAATAATAAAAGGCTTGCAATATTTCAGTTGATTTGTAATGAATCCAGAATGTATGCCATTTATGTTTTTGTAATTGCATTACAGAAAATTACAATATTCTAATTTTCTGAGACAGTCATGTACAAGTAAAAGAGTGTCCAATATAATATGGGAGGTCGGTCCCCATATTCACTAATATTGGACTCCCATATTATTTTGGGTGATGGCTTTCACAGTTTTCAGTCTTTTGGTTCTTGTTCTTAATTGCCAGTATCTTTTTTCCCCCAGAGGGGAGAACAGGTTGTGTGGGATCCTTTGCAATGGTAGTGGCCTTTCTTCTGGAGTCGGCTGATGTAAAAGTCCCAGAGGGGGAACTTTAACCTGCATTCATTTCAGACCTGCTATTCATTGAAAGTATTTGGTGCATAACAAGATTCAACAAACAAGACATCCAACCAGTGCAGAGCTGCATGATGGTGAAAATGAGAACATGGTTGCTGTTTTTTTTGTCCCTGCCTGTTTCTGTTTTTGTTTGTTGTTCTCTCTTGCGGATTCCAAAGGTTTGTGTGCCCGTTGTGTGTTTTCTTGTGTTTCTCTTGTTTCAGATTTCCAGCACATGCCCCCTCCGCTCTTATTATCCCCCTCATGTACCGGTATATGTAAAAAAAAAAACAATTCTAACCATGAGGAGAAAACTGGCTCCTGACTAGGATTTTGGCCTGTTGTTGCTGGTACCCCTGAGTATATTAAAAAGAAAAAGAAAATGAGAACATGTTTTTGAAAAATGAATTGAATTTCTCAATTCTACTACTTGATATGCTGTTTTTGAACCATTTCTGATTAAGTATGGGGCTTGAGTGATTCAAATTCATTTTATTCGCTTGACATTCTGTAGTGTCCCAAACCTTTTTGAAACAGGGTAATAACAGATGTCGAAAGTACAAGTTAAAGAAAGCAAACACTACTTATCACAAATGGACATGTGAGCACAAAGAGAGAAATTCAGTGTAGTCTCAAGAGGAAATCTAATCTCTCCAAACATATCTAGTTTGTTACTTTACAGGCAGGGTGTGCAAACACTTCCCCACAGACTTTGGCAGGGCTTTTGTTTTGGGTTATTACAGTTCTTACTCAGGTTCAAGTTCAACAACAGACCTGGAAGTTTACTGACTTTTCCTGCACATACACTATCATCCATTAGGGATGGGCGGTATGGACTAAAAAATTTATCACGATAATTTCTGGCATTTAACCCGAAAACGATAAGAATGATAAAAAGAAATACCAATTCAACTCCACCTTTTTAACTAAAAATCTATCACCACATTCAGTCTTTGGAGCCCCCAAAACAAGTTTTCTTAGCTTATAAAATCACTAAGTCGAAAAAAATACAACTTGATAAATAAAGAAACAGGACAAATAAATAAAAGTTCACTGAAAATAAAATCCAATCAGTGATGACCTCTTCTAATATAAATAAAATGTGCAAATTAACCTGTGGTTGGAACATGCCACAACTTAGATACTATTGCCATTTTTTTTTCGTAATAGTCAAACGTTATATCAAAATGTAACAACCATTTCCTTCTGTTTTTTTGCAGACTCTGCATATAATAGATGATGTTTTCTCCTCGTCTCTCTTTTTAAATCCAAACCAGTTCCAGAGCTGGAGCTGGAGCCTCGTTTAACAACGAGCACCTCGCTCTCAGATCCGCCTCCCGCCATGTTTGTTGCACAAAAACGTCATCATGGAAATTTATCGTTTTTACCGCGAGATCACAAATTCTTACCTTGGGGAATTTTTTTGACGGTATATCGTGAACGGTAAAATATCGCCCATTCCTATCATCCATCTATCAATCCATACATACTATTTCCTACTCAGGTCACAGGAGACTGCTGTAGCCTATCTTAGTTCTTTTCTGGCAAAAGACAGGGGTGCACTATCAACTAAATGTTTTTTTTTTTTTTACAAGGTTTTTCTTTTTAATAATCCTCTTTAGCTGCCCCCTGTACATTCTCTCCCCTCAGGCTTCTATTTGACTCTGTCTCCACCATTTCTCTCTTCCCACAGGCTCAGGGAAACCAAAGAAATGTCCTGGTCTGGGTTTGTTCTATGCTTTCCTGGCCACAGTTTTCTTCTCCATCATTGCCCTTTTGGTGAAAACCATCCAGGGAATTCACGCCATTGAGATCAGCGCCATACGCTGCTTCTTCCAGATGCTCTTCGTTTTCCCATTGCTCATCTACCACAAGTAAGCAGAACTTTAACAGCGGGTCCTCACATATTGTTTACTCCCAAACCTGCGAGTGGATTAAGATGGTACACTCAGTGAGGTAACAGTTAAGCCTGTCTGTCATTTCACTGGGACTTGGAGCCTTTGATCTGTTGTAAATGCAGTTATGTCTGCTTCCACGCACAAATATTAAGTTGTCAAAATATTGTGAGAAATATGTATTACTGTCCCTCTGCTGTTAATGGAATATTATGCAGTATAATTTTGCTGTTGAAAAGGTTCTGAATTATATCTTTTCACATGGAATCAAAGCATGCACTTTCAACATGCCAAGAATTTTGTTTAAAACATATCCAATACTGTATATACGGTAGCTTCTGGTATTATTGTATTTAGCTTACTGTCTACAATTAAATATACTGGGCATTGATTTACTGTACTTAATGTTCTGTTTATTTGGTATCAAAGGAGACACATTAAGACAAAAAAAAAACAACGCATTTTCTGGACTATAAGCCGCACCTGCATATAAGCTGCATCCGCTCTATTTTTTAAAAAAATAATTAAAAAAAAAGATATACAAGCCGCACCTGGATACAAGCCGCAACCGCTCTTTTTAAAAAAAGCCGCAGATATTTATGTTGTTAGACTAGATATTTACTACATGTACAGAAGGATATTGAACTGTAAATGATGTACATGTTTGTACCTAAATAGATCTTTCCTAACAGTGTCTTTTAACACGGCAGCAACTTTGCTGATTAAAACGGGGCAGAACCAAGAGAAAATACCCGGTATTTATTTATCTATTCATCTGTTTGAAATCTGCTTCTACCTACTTGTATCTGCTAAGGAAGAAGTAGCGTATTCTTCTTTGCATTTATTTTGTCTTAGTTTTGATTCTAATTCCGGTTAGAGCGCCCCGAGCGGTGGAAGAAAAATCCACAGAATAGCTGCACATTTGTATAAGCTGCATGGTTCAAAACCTATGAAAAAAGTAGCGGCTTATAGTCCAGAAAATACGGTGTATATATATATATATATATATATATACTGTATATATATATATATATATATACATTTTTTTTTTTTGTGAGGTTGAATGCATGCATTTGGGTGTCTGTAGTCATCCCCAGTTGAAAAACGCAGGATTTCCTATTTATTTAGGGGTAGTTTATTCACAGAGTCAGATCAGAGCAGGGTTATCCAGCCTCTCCATGTTTATTTCCTCAACTTCACATCATTCTGCATTTGCTTTACCTCTGAAATGGGTTTGCAAAGCTGCAAGGCCAGTTTATAAACAGGCATAGTCCACATAAGAGGGGTTTGGAAAGGAGTTGAGTGATTAACTCCACCCCTTAAGATACTTAAGCTACTGTCCACTAAGGTGCAAAGACATTGCTGACTTTTATGTACTTTTTTTATCTCTTCGGTATTTAGACCTAAATATAAACAGTCAAACCTCTGATTTTTTTTTAAAAGGAGCCTTTTATGTCTCTTTTAAAAGAAAATACATATTAGAATCACAAAAATAATAATTAAGGTTAAATTGGAAAATATAAGATTGCCACTAGTACTCATTCATTCCTTCATTCATTCATTCATTTACTTATTCATCCACCCATCCATCTTTTTCATCCTGTCCAGTTTGTTTTATCTTAATCATCAACAGCAAAGTTGTTGCAGATCCACCTCTTCAGCTCTATTTGTGTATCAGTTCATCACTGCCATTCCCATTGTACCTAAAAATCTCAATTTCTTTAGCCATCTCACTCTTCAACCCTTTAGCGCTGTCAAATTTTCTCCATCCTTTCTTTCCTAAGTAACTTCTTTTTTTTTATGACTTCCTGTATCAGTCTAGTCATCCATGGTTTCAGCCATCCATTCATCCATCACCCTCATCTATCTGTTCCTCCAGGACAGGTTTCCTTGGTCCCAGAGATAAACGTATTTATCTGGTGCTTCGAGGTTTCCTGGGTTCCAATGCAATGATCCTGCTCTTCTATGCAGTGCAGCAGATGCCGCTGGCGGACGCCACCGTCATCATGTTCAGGTAGGAGCTGGTGCCATCGCATTTATTCTGCATTAAATGATATGTGAACAATACAAATACATTCTGTCCTCTTAGAGTTGTGTTAGGGCCGGTCCCAATCCCCCCCCTACCCCTACTTTTCAGTCCTACCCCTAAATCTTGCGCATTCCTGTGAGGGTAGTGGTGTCCCAATTCCTCTTTGCATGTAGGGCTAGTGGACATAACGAGGGGTAGGGGGTATCAATATAGCCCTTCACAGTGAGGGATTTCAGATGCTGACTAGCTGACCGAGGGCCAGAAAAATTTCCCAGAATGCTTCACGTCATCATTTGCAGACTGAATCAAAAAAAAAAACATGGCGGACATTTCTAATTTTTAGTGAATAAAATCAATATTTTGAGTTAGTTTCTGCATAAAAATGCGTTTTGATTACATTTCTAGCGAGAAATATATATTTTACTTTCATAATATTCACTCAGTGAATGTACATAATCACTCGTTTGCTCGTTTTTTCAGATCTCGCCAGAATAAAGGCTGATTTATGGTTCCGCCTTACACCAACGCAGAGCCTACGGCGTAGGTTACGCTGCGACGCGCGCCGTACGGTGTCGCCGCGTAACCTACGCCGTAGGCTCTGCGTCGATTTAATGTGGAACCATAATTCAGCTCCCGAGCCGGCGGCTCTTCTCATCCCGAAAACATCTGAGCAAATTTCTTAACAGGCGTTATTTGGATAAACTGAGCCCAGGTTGGGGATCTTAACAGTTACTTTTACACCTAATGAAGTGGCATATTAACAGCGCTGCAGCTGAAATTAAAACAGCTTTTATCTCTGGGCTTCCTGATATGGTGTGACGTTTGTGCAAACGTAACTACACAGTCGCTTACGTACCCGAACGTAAACCACGCAGTGCCGTAGTAAGTGGTGTCCCAATCCCTAGGGAAGATTACAAGGGCCCTAGTGGTAGTGAGTGAGGGCTAGTGGTAGAAAGTAGGGGGTGTATTGGGATTGGCCCTTACTGTCTCACTTCCCCTGTCCTTGTCAGTTATAGATGAAATAGAGAAGTAGATTTCTCTGTGTAGTTGAAAAGAAATCTCCACAAGTTATTACTTCTTCACACTAAAGTCATTTTTTTCCTCTTATCTGCCATTGACCCCTCAGCAATCCAGTGTTTACCTCCCTCCTGGCTTGGATTTTCCTGAAGGAGAAATGTACTCTCTGGGACTGCCTTTTCACGGCCTTTACCCTCACCGGAGTCATCCTCATCGCTCGCCCGCCATTCCTCTTTGGCGAGGTCGTCGGTGGCATCGAGGGCGACTACACAAACCACGTCAAGGGGACTATTGCTGCCTTTGCAGGTGACACAATCAATAATTGATCAGGCTATTCAAAAAGAAAACGCTTACTTGATGCTGTGTTCTGTTCTGGTCAAATATTTATGACACCCAATGACCTTTAAATGCAGTTAAGAAAATAAGAAAGTTTAGTCGCTTGAATTTTCCATCTAGCAGATATTGGTCAATAGTTTCTAATTCTAATTAGAAAGTCAATAGTGGCTCTAAAGTCCTAATTACTTTTCCCTTTGAGCCACCTTTGTGACCTAGAGTGTATCTTAAATCATTATTGAGCACTTAATTAAGGGTTTCCCTTTTCCTTCCCGTTCTCATTTGTAAACAATCCTGCATTCAAACCTGCTGCATGTGCAGCCAAAGGCCATTGTGTGCAGTCAAGTGTGTACTTTAATCCCCTTATTGGTCACTGCAGCCACAGCTGTCTCCTGTGCTTTCCTGCAGCGGCAACATGTGGAAATTACAATCCCGATGGGAAGTTGTGAAGCAGAATGAGATAAATTTGGGATTTTTTGTGTCTTTTAACACCAGAAAAAAAAAGAAATCAAAAGAATGTTAGAAATTCTCAAAAGGGGATTGTAAAATAATACACGGAAAACATTTTCACAAAAAAAGGTCTTCTCAAATGGAATTTTAAGAAACTTAAACTATCATCTTCAAGACTTCCTTGAAGACTTCAGTATCAGCAGGCAGCCAATCTTTAAGTCGAAATAGTTTGCAGGTGACCATTTCAAGAAGGATTTTTATTTTTATTGTTTAAAATCGTTTTTGGATTCCTATCAAAAATAATGAAGTTTCCCAAGATGCATATGAAAAATATATGCCATTCATAAAGCATCTGGGCTGGTTCTAACAGCATCCGAACGTCCGACTATCGCGTTGCACTGCGTGAAATCAGACGCTCTCTGTCCACACTGAAAGCGTTATGGGCCCCCACGTTATTTTGATTGACAGCTGAAACTCGCCTTTTACTCACCACTCTACCCGCCCGTGCGCTCCTAAAGTGGCAGCACCTCGCGACGCGCTGATTGGCTGGAATCCGTGCAGCGCAGCGAAGTCAACGGACGAGACGAAGCGAGCGCGACTCCCATTGGTCAGTCTCTCGCTAAGCAGAGACTGGTTATCACATTAAGGTAAATGAAAAAGACACAAGCTTTAGATAATAAGTTGTGAAACTTCCAGCTCTCTGTCCATCTCCCTCCAGCAGCTGCCACTTTATTGAGGTTTTTGTAGTGAAATGAGGAAGAATCATAGAGATAACTTCTCATTTCAACTAACTGGATCAGCCGTTCCTCATCGTTTCCTACAGCGCTTTCAACCAGCTTTCAACGCGAGCGACAGGAAGAAAATAGAAGCAGGATGTCCAACAAATGTTCAGCTCAAAACGGCGCGCCGCGAAGCGCTGCGGCCAGTTAGGACAGTCCAATAGAAAATAAAGCAATGGATTTTGTCGCTGACGCTCGCTCGCATCGCATCGCATAAAGCCTGATTTATGGTTCTGCATCGATTTAACGCGGAACCATAAATCAGCCTTAACTCCGCCGGCCGGAGCTTCCACCATTTTTTCGTAGCGGTGTATCGCGTCATTCAGCCAGCCAATCAGCACAGAGCCTCATTATCATAGCCCCGCCCACTCAGAATCCTGCATAGATAATGAGGTTAGAGAATGGGAAGATAAAGACATGGCTCAGAGGCTGAATTTTCAAATTTATTTAGCAAAAACAATCAAAAGCTTGTTCTTAAGACATTCAAGGCCTGTTTAAAATATGTATTAGATGCCATAATAGGTCCCCTTTAAGAAAGACGATGCTGGACATTTTGTTTGTACGTTTTCAAAATTCATCTTGATTTTGCACATTTTGCAGACATCACCTACTCCACCTTTAGGTTTCAAGTCTTATATTTATTCTCATTTATCTGCTTAAATGTGTTCTATTTGTCTTATTTGATCATTTAACAGGAGCGGTTGGAGCTGCCTTTACGTTTGTTATTCTTCGTAAGATGGGGAAGAGCGTGCACTACTACCTCTCTGTGTGGTACTACGCCGTCATCGGCCTCACGGAGTGCATCATCACCGTGTCTGTCCTCGGGGAATGGAAAATCCCATCCTGCGGCCGCGATCGCTGGATACTGGTATTGATAGCTATTCTGGGCATTGCCGGCCAGACTTTCCTCACAAAGGCACTCCAGATCGAGAAGGCTGGCCCCGTGGCCCTGATGAGGACCGTGGACGTGGTGCTGGCCTTTTTCTTCCAGTTCGTTTTCTTCAACCGTGCACCGACCTGGTGGAGCCTCGGAGGAGCGCTCTGCGTAGTGGCGAGCACCAGCGGAGTAGCACTTAGGAAGTGGTATACCAACTCTCGCAAGAACTTAAAGCGGTAGCTATACAAAGTATAAAATTAGCACTTAGTGTCATTTTTTTTTGTTCTTGATTTATTCTGTAATTTTCTTGTTATTTTAATGCAAACCAGCAAGAGAGTTCAGGCTCCTTTTAAAGGGTTTAAATCTGAACTCACGGCTTACTTTTGTAGATTTCCACATGTTGACCATAAAGCGTTAACCTCGTTATTCAGGTTGACGCATTTACTTTTGCACGAATAAACATCTCTCTGCAAGGAATTAAAGGAAGAAAAGTCCCGGTTCATATCCTGCTCCATGGAGTCAGCGGGACAAGTTGGCCTTCCTATTTTGACCTTATTCAAATATACAACTGCATAAAACTAGCTGAACGTTCAATTTCAGCTTTGTGGCCAAAAATATAATATGACTATTCACATTACATTGAATTACTTAAACATTATAAAATACCAACTTTATTTAAAAACAATTTATGGAGTAATGCCACTTTTGAGCACATGGGCACAACATATCACAAAAGAGTTCGTGTGTGTGAAAGTTTGGGGTTCCAGTGGAACAAGTATCACTCATCACTTACACATTGAGAATCCTGCAGAGCCAAGATTGGTTGCAGTTCCTCAACTGGCCACAAGAGGGAGGCTGCAGCTGTGAGTCAATCTCCATTGATTCCCAACTTCAAAGCCTAAATAAACATATTTACAGCCTGTAATTGTTTTATTTCACACCCCACCAAAACTCTGAGGGCCTTGAATTGTTTAGTACCACGTCAGGAGAGTTTATATAAAGCATTTAATTTATTTCAAATATAACTGATTGACAGTCAGCCTAGCCGATGCCTAGCTGTCATCGCTTCCTGTCCCGTGATTATCATGTCTACTGGGCTTAGTGAAGCAGTTCGTATGTTCGGATTAATCCAGCACTCGCTAAACGCAACTGTCATTTTTGATTTCACCGTCACCGTATGTGTGACGCAGCTCTGCAGATATTTCGGCGGGGTTCAGCTGAAGGAGCTACGAGCAAAGCTCACTTTTCTGTTTTCTGTTCCCGCTTCTTGAGCAACATGGCTGCACCCCATGCAAAGAAAAACGGGCTTCAAAACCAATGGGTCACGCGACCAAATGCTTCATGCATTGTTTTATACTGTGGTTCTGTGGTAGTGCAGTATTGTTAGTGGCTTTGTCCAACACAGCAGATATTTATGCCCCTTTGTGGTCAGAAGTGGTATTGCTACTTAGAGTGGCTTTCATCTAATTGCATTTTACTTGGCACTTTTAAATTAAGCACTTAAATACATACAGCTATGACCTATGAGATAGGGTATTTGCTACTTGGATATTGCAAACAATTCAGGCCACATATAATGGTGCAAAACATAAAATCACAGTATTGGTTAAATGTTTTTTTTACTTCAAAATAGGACCATTCTCCACGATTCTCTCAGGGATTTCTTACTTATTGTACACCTGTGTACACCCACCCTGATCATGTTCCTCCTCCTTCCTTTTCTTTTCTCTGACTTTGAAGTGCCTACTGCAGGGAACTTTATCCTTGTTCTGTGCGATCGACTGTGCAACTTCCTTGTACTATGCAGCTCAGATTATTCTGCTAATGCATCTAGACATAAATATGAAATGATTTACCTAAGAGCCTTATTCCTGCAAAGGCCATGCAGATTTTTTCATGAGCACTGGAGTCTTACTCCCAGGTTAGTTCGCTCTTAATATGGGGTCCAAGCAGGAATGATGCAGCATTACTGTTTTTGTTCTGACATTTTTCTCCCCCGTAACCTTTAGCGTAGCAAAATGGCAAAAGCCACAAGACCTAAATACGTGAAGCTTGATGACACAGTCCTAAATCTCCCTCTATACTTGGACCAGAAAATATAGGGTGCTGCTACCATTATAGCCTTTTCTTTATTTGATTCCAAGCCCATTCATTGAATTAATCTGCATCTTTGTCCTTTTTGATTTTTAAAAATGTTGGTCCTTTTTTTAAAATCTTTTTTTTTTTCCCATATATGGACAGAAACTGCTGGAGCAGTTGCTCAAAAATACGATACAAGAACATCCAAAGATTTAGCTGTAGTTCATCCATCAATCCAGTATCTTTTTATCTTTTATGCTGGTTCAGGTCATGGGGGTCCAGACCTCCTTCTCAATCATCAAGACAATCACATTTGATCACTTCCTCACATTTTCACTTGTCACTCATAGTGCACTCATAGTAGGGCTGGGCGATATGGACCAAAAGTCATATCTCGATATTTTCTAGCTGAATGGCGATACTCGATATATATCGATATTTTTCTGTGCCATAATTGGGGTTTCCCCCAAAGCATTATAGCATAGCATCTCTGTTAGCTTCATTTTCATGAGGCAAACCCTTAAAAAAACAGTCAGTTTTAATACAATGCCTCGTGCCAAATGTCACACAGGTTCCTTTATTAACAGAGGTCTGCACAATATCAACATGTATAAAACAAATGAAATAAAAATAAACTGCCTGCATATATAGAATAAAAATGCTTCTTTGAATAAAATAAAACAAATATTCCTTTCCTGAATAACAATTAAATTAAAATACACTGCAATTAATACAATGTAGACAGTAACAGGCAGACTTTTCCACTGAGGTTGACAGTTGTGCAAATAACAAAACATTTGTGCAAATCTCAAATAAAACATTCAAGTCAATTTGTCACAAAAAAGCTATATCAAAATAAAAAAAAAATAAAAAAATTCTCGATATAAACGATATTGTCTCGTACCATATCGCATTTGAAAATATATCAATATATATATATTAAAGTCTCGATATATCGCCCAGCCCTACCTCATAGTGCACTCCAATCCTGACCTTCAGGAGTCTCCATTACACGCGTACCGTATATAGAAATGCAGTGCACAGTACTTATATAGTGTTTTCCCTTGTTTAACCGCAATAAGTTACTGTTTGCATATTTTGTATTTTCATAAATGAATTTGGAAAGTGTTTGGCTGATTTAAACTTATGTCTAATAGACCCAAATACCCCAGCTTTACATGCATTGTTTTAAGACGTTATACCAGTTGTTATAAGAACTGCAGTGTGGATACAAAGGTCTACGTAACATCCTGCAGTGGAGTTTGGAAAGTTGAAGGATTGTTTCTGCATGTGGTGTTTTTTTGAGCAGCTCAGTGAAGTCAAATACTGATGCTTCAAGTCCTTACAGGACTGTCTCAGAAAATTAGAACATTATGATTTTCTGTAATGCAATTACAAAAACAAAAATGTCATACATTCTGGATTCATTACAAATCAACTGAAATATTGCAAGCCGTTTATTATTTTAATATTGCTGATCATGGCTTACAGCTTAAGAAAACTCAAATATCCTATCTCAAAAAATTCTGGGGATATTAATCTTAAACTGTAAGCCATAATCAGCAATATTAAAATAATAAAAGGCTTGCAATATTTCAGTTGATTTGTAATGAATACAGAATGTATGACATTTTTGTTTTTTTAATTGCATTACAGAAAATAAAAAACTTTATCACAATATTCTCATTTTCTGAGACAGTCCTGTACAGTCTGCTTGGGCTCAAGATCGAAATTGTTTGATTAGCACATTCTCAGTTTCCTAAAGTTTCATCTCCATGATGATATTATTAGCACTTTAAATTCTGCTACAGGGTAGAGAAAGTCTCAGTAACCTGCTAATATACTTTATCAGTTCAGCTGGTGAACATCTGCACACTGGGGTAGCTTCAAGCAATGATGTGATGGCAACTTCCCGTATTAAATTATAGAACTAAAGCAGAGTGATGAGCTGTTGAAACGGAGGGTAAAATTGTATTGCTGAGCTTTCAGTGTTACCATCCTCACTAGATGGCAAATATGATTTATATGATATGAACTATGCCTCATCAAACTCAAATTAGTTTTTCCAGTGGAGTATTTTTGTTTCTGCAATAACTTCTGTGACTTAACACTGATGTCTCTGACTCTTGAGTCAGAGACTCTTGAGTCACGTTTACAATGTCTGTAGTTGCTTGGCGTGGATAAGTTATATCTTGTGATGTTTGATCGGTGTGATTGGTAAATATCCAAAAGAAGGTCGCGCTTATAGAAAGGCTGTCTATTTTCTTTTGAATCTCAAACATTGCCTTTCACATCTGTCCTCAGAATCAGATCATATTTGTAAGAAACCCCTGATGTACGTTTTATTTCCAAAGAAAGGGAGTTTCGAGCTCAGCAGTTTTTCTGTTTGCATGAGGCATAAATGGGGCTGTCTATTCAGAGGGAACTAGCTATGCCAGGGGTCGGCAACCCGCGGCTCTTTAGCGCCGCCCTAGTGGCTTCCTGGAGCTTTTTCAAAAATGTTTGAACTTTTTTTTTTTTCCTTTTTTTCTTCTTTTTTCCTTTTTTTCTCTTTTTTTCTTCTTTTTTTCCTTTTTTCTCTTTTTTTTTCCTTTTTCCTTTCCTTTTTAATCTCAACATTTCGACTTTTTTCTCGAAATTTCAACTCTTTTCTCGACATTTCAACTTTTTTCTCAACATTTCAACTTTTTTCTCGAAATTTTGACTTTTTTCACGGAATTTTGACAATTTACTCGATATTTCGACTTTTTTCTCGAGATTGTACTTCAACATTAATCTCGACATTTTGACTTTTTTCTCGACATTTCCACTTTTTTCTCAACAAGACTTTAAATTTTTTGCGGCTCCAGACATATTAGTTTTTTGTGTTTTTGGTCCAATACGGCTCTTTCAACATTTTGGGTTGCCGACCCCTGAGCTATGCCCTTCCATCACTGAAGCTGCAGTTCTCTGGGACCAGTACAGCTAGAAAAGGGGGGGAAATGATGCTGCTACTTTCCTACTTAAGATCTGGAAGTATATTCTTTGCTGTTTTTCCGCTAACTCCTGCTTCTGTTCCCTTTAGACCTGTTAAGAACAGGTGGACAATCTAAATTGGTTCCTGTTGCCATTAGTCCTTTTAAACAATAATGGTATTAAAGAAGTATCTGGCTATTCCTTCTTATGTTAAATGTGAGCCATCCTTTTTGACCTGTGGTTATTTATGTCTTTAAATCTCTTCTCCTAGAAGTAAAACTGGAATATTTTGGTCCTATAGGACATAGCTGAGTGTCACGTCTGGACACTTAAACAATAAACAAGGTTGATAGAAGGCACTGATTAGGTTGACCAGGATGTTTATCTGCTGTAATTCTATCTGAATTTGCTGTGGTTTAAAGTATTTTGAATAAATTATGTCCATAAACGATATACAGGACTGTCTCAGAAAATTAGAATATTGTGATAAAGTTCTTTATTTTCTGTAATGCAATTAAAAAAACAAAAATGTCATACATTCTGAATTCATTACAAATCAACTGAAATATTGCAAGCCTTTTATTATTTTAATATTGCTGATTATGGTTTACAGTTTAAGATTAAGATTCCCAGAATATTCTAATTTTTTGAGATAGGATATTTGAGTTTTCTTAAGCTGTAAGCAATGATCAGCATTATTAAAATAATAAAAGGCTTGCATTATTTCAGTTGATTAGTAATGAATCCAGAATGTATGACATTTTTGCATTACAGAAAATAAAGGACTTTATCACAATATTCTAATTTTCTGAGACAGTCCTGTATGTATGTATGTGTATAATATATATATATATATATATATATATATATATATATATAATATGGAGATATATACTGCTCAAAAAATGAAGAGAACACAACAACAGAACACAATGTAATGTGTTCCCTTTATTTTTTTGAGCAGTATATGTGTATATATATATATATATATATATATATATATATATATATATATATATATATATATATATATATATATATATATTCAGATGGAAAGTACTTATTCACCCCATGATAAAGAGAAAGAAGTTGTATAATTATTAAACTTACTTGAATGAAAAGTCCTTGGGTAAGTGTTGTTGAAACTGATCCACATGTATTTATTATTCAAACACCCATAAATTCCCTGTAACTGATGTTGTCACTACTGACTTCATGGGATCATCTTGTTTTTAAGGGGGGAGGCAAATACTTCTGAGAAATATGAGTGTCGTTGCCTTGAATGCTGGAAGCTGAAGCCCCCACTGCATTGTACTTCTTACACGTGATTAGTTTAGTCTCAGGACCTCATAAAGCCCATAAAACTGTTTTTTGGGGGTTTTTATACTGAGCTTTAATATTTTTTTTTATTTTCAGTTTGTATTACATCAACACATTCTTTGGAGATGTATGTATTAATGGAAAGTGATGGATTGTATTTAGTGTATAACTTGAAAATAAATTCTCTGAATTCCTAAGCCTTACTGACTTGTGTCTTGGTTTACAGTAGGGGTTATGTGGTGAAAAAAGAAAGTAATATTTCTCTGATAATTCATATTTGAGTGTTTTGAATTAAATATCCGTTCAAAGATTCCAACATGAAACAACCTTTTATCTTTGCTTATGTCAGCCTCTGTCTGAAAACATGTCATACCCTTTGAGATGTTTAAATGTTAAAGATATTTTGTACTAGTGTGCAGTTTCCCAATCGTAATCTCTGCCCACTTTAACATTTGCTGTAACTCTGAAGTGAGCGACACAAAAGCTGTTGCGGTGAGGCTGATTTTGAAAAAAGGCACACACCCAAGTCCTAAGAGTGGATTTTAGTTTGCCAGCTCCTCTCCCTAAATCCAGCTGCTGTGAGCTGTAAACATGGTTTAAAAGGAGCCTTTAGCGCTGTATCTGTGTGGTATGACCACACAGATACGTATGACAGTATGACCAAAGACGGTGGTAGATATTTCGCTAAGACCTCAGGAAATTTAAAAAAAAAAAAAGGCAGCAAGGAGAACCATATGATGATCAGAGGTGGTAGTAACGAGTTACATTTACTCCGTTACATTTACTTGAGTAAGTTTTGTGAAATGTTGTACTTTTAGTAGTAGTTTTGAATCACTATACTTTTTACTTTTACTTGAGTAGATTTGTGAAGAAGAAACTGTTACTCTTCCTCCGCTACATTAGGCTACGTTGAGCTGTTACTTTTCTTTTATCCCTTTTATCTGCGTACGCGTTATTTATTTTATTATTTATTAAAGTACTTGAATTTACTTTAAGATTATTTTAATTTAAGCTATTTTATTTTTTATTAATTTTAATTTATTTTATTATTTTATTGATTTAATTTGCCTGAAGATGATTATTTTGTACTTTTGTCTGTTTGAATGGTTGTGTTAAAAAAATAAATCAGACGTTACTCAACAGTTACTCAGTACTTGAGTAGTTTTTTCACCAAGTACTTTTTTACTTTTACACAAGTAATTATTTGGATGACTACTTTTTACTCTTACTTGAGTCATATTATTCTGAAGTAACAGTACTTTTACTTGAGTACAATTTTTGGCTACTCTACCCAGCTCTGATGATGATCACACCTCTACCATGTTCTCCTATAGAAAGGATTTTGTTTGAATCATTTAGCTACCTGTAAATAAAGTGCTGCACTCCATTCCCAAAGGGATTTGGCTTCCTTAGCATGGAACATCATGCCAAATCCATAATGTTTCAGCAAACATTAGTCTTCCTTTCCTGTACCTGTCTTTCCCATGGCTGTCTCTTACTGTGTGTGCAACTGCTTTCACCTAAACCGTGCTAAAACCTTGACCTGCATTTCAGAGTTGCCAGTAACCAGAAGTGTCAAGTAACGAAGTACAAATACTTCGTTACCTTACTTAAGTAGAAATTTTGGTTATCTATACTTCACTGGAGTAATTATTTTTCACACGACTTTTTACTTTAATTCTTACATTTTCACGCAATTATCTGTACTTTTTACTCCTTACATTTTAAAAACAGCCTCGTTACTCTATTTCATTTCGGCCTTTAAATAAAAACTATCCAGTTAAATTGCTCCATCCTGATTGAGTGAATTTGGTTGTGGTTGTTTCAGATGTTCTTGTCCAGTTTTGTTCTTACATCCGTTCCCTCAGATTCCTGCAACTAAACTTGGATGTACATTCCAATAAAGGTTAGGATAAATGATAACATGAACATGAAGTTTGACTTTTTGCACCATTACAATACTTATAGGCAACTAGTCATCATATCTCCTGCTCTCTGAAACACATGTTAATGCTCAATAGTACACATATATGGTTCTTTAATATATTTGCTTTATACTAAGATGCATTCATTTTCAATGGCTTTTGTCCCTCATACATTACTTTTACTTTTATACTTTAAGTAGTTTTGAAACCAGTACTTTTATACTTTTACTTGAGTAAAAAACTTGAGTTGATACTTCAACTTCTACAGGAGTATTTTTAAACTTTAGTATCTATACTTCTACCTGAGGAATAAATGTGAATACTTTTGACACCTCTGGCGGTGAGGCTGATTTTGAAAAAAGGCACACACCCGAGTCCTAAGAGTGGATTTTAGTTTGCCAGCTCCTCTCCCTAAATCCAGCTGCTGTGAGCTGTAAACATGGTTTAAAGGGAGACTTTAGCTCTGTATCTGTGTGGTATTCTGACCAAAGACTGTGGTAGATATTTCGCTAAGACCTCAGGAAATTAAAAAAAAAAAGGCAGCAAGGAGAACCATATGATGATCACACCTCTACCATGTTTGTTTGAATCATTTAGCTACCTGTAAATAAAGTGCTGCACTCCATTCCCAAAGGGATTTGGCTTCCTTAGCATGGAACATCATGCCAAATCCATAATGTTTCAGCAAACATTAGTCTTCCTTTCCTGTTTCCTGTCTTTTCCATGGCTGTCTCTTACTGTGTGTGCAACTGCTTTCACCTAAACCGTGCTAAAACCTTGACCTGCATTTCAGAGGTGGCAGTAACCAATCAGGACAGCCTAGTACCGTCTTCTTTAGAATTTTGTAGTCATTCTTTTCTGACAGCAGAGGGCAGGATCTCTGCTTCAGTAATATCTGAAAGAGCTGCAATGAAACAGCAAAAGCTGTTAACTATTTAGGCAAGGCAAGGCCAGTTTATTTGTAGAGCACAATTCATACACAAAGCAATTCAAAGTGCATCACATCTACATAAGATCACAAGAAGGCAAATAAAACATACATAATCATTCATTAATTCAATTCAAAACGAAGAGTGCAGATAAAACCCTTTCAGTTGTCAGCTCAATAGAGCTGTTTTCAGCCTGGATTTGAACATCGTCAGAGTTGAGGTCTGTCTCACATCTTCTGGGAGACTCTTCCATATTTTAGGAGCATAAAAACTGGCTTTACCTTGTTTATTCCTGACTCTGGGCACCAGCAAGAGACCACTCCCCGAGGTTTTCACTTGGTTCACATGGCTCTAACAATCTATTTAGGAGAGTGAACACATCGTTTTGCATTAAAGATGAATTACAGCCTCATTCTGTTCCTGCTGCATCAACATTTCAACCCATGAAGACACTTCCAATACTTTGCAGTTGTAGTCATTATTATCTTTAACAAATGTCACAACAATGACAGATATGTATCAATGCACACTTGTACATTTTTTGGTGTTTCATTCTTCCGCCACGTGTTTAGCATTTACAATGTACGCTGTTGTATATATTATAATCATTCCAATGACTTTCACGGAGCACCAGCACATTTTCTGTTGGTATTTTGGTGTTAAGCTTATGTCTGCTGGTCAAATAGGGGCTCTATTGCTAGTCCATTCCTTCAAGGGGGAATCAGAGAGAAATTGAAGGACGTTGGAATATCACGTCCAAATAAAAAGTTTGGGAATGAATGAGAAATATTAAAGTTTAGTTTTAGTTTAGTTTTATTTATTCGCACATATTAAAGGAATACAAAGAAATAATGACAATACAATAACTACTGCAGTGCAGGTGAGAAAAAAGAAACCCAAGGTGGGCTTATGAAGGATTCTCACCAGAGATAAATACAAATAAGTAAACAAGGTAATCAAACTTTACAAAAGCAGCACATGAAGAGAGAGAGAAAAAAAAAGGAAATAAATGGCTAAATACATACAAATACACCATCAAATTTACAAAAATGATTGCAATGTGCGTGTGTGGGTGCGTGCACATACTCCCGAGCATGCACACAAAGCTACATCTTAGAGATCGTGTGAAAAGGGTTTATTTAAGAGGCAGGCCCTCAATCTACGTTTGAAATTTAAGAGAGAAGATGAGGAGTTAGCAATAGTTATGTGTGAGTTCCACAATAAAGAACCTCTGACTTTAATGGAGAACTGACTAAGAGTGGTACGGCAGAAGGGAGGATGAATATTGTCCGATTGTCTAGTATTATAATCATGAACTTGAGAGTTAGTCTGGAAGTAATCTTTGAAAGTTGTAGGGAGGATATTTTGACAGTGAGTACATTTATAAATAAAAGAACAGGACTGAACGATGTTAATGTCATAAATAGACAATACATTTAGAGCTTTGAAAAGAGGAGCAGATGCAAAGGGAAAAAGCAAAGGAAGCAAAGGGAAAAAAAAGACCTTGTTCATTTTGTAATTCTCATTAGGTCAAAGTTCTCGGTGTGAACAGAAGTCTGAACAAATCCCATGTTATCGCTCTAAATTACTGTATTTACATTGCCTGTCAATACCCTCCCGTTCATTCCCTTGCACACATGCAATCTGTCATTTTTTCCAGATAAACCTGCGTCTCTCACATCATCAGGCTGAACCCCAGATATCCCCTTACACCAGTTTCTGTTTTGTGTTGTTTTCTGGCGGTATAATCGGAAAAACCTAGTAGAGGCAGGGTCACTTCACTTCCTCCTTTTAATCTGGTTACTTATTTTACTATTTGAACACCTATAACAGAGATTATTTTAGTGTTATGTGCAACATTTTATCCTTAATGTTATCTCTGCATGGCATTTTGCATAGCACAAAGTTCCATCAGATGTGTTATGAAAATGTGTTACAGTGTTAAATGCATGCTATTCAGTTTCAGCATCATATCAATTTCACAGTGCAAAGACTTTTGGGCTAGAAAAGATGTAACAAACCCACCAAACCTCACTGTGGTCTCATGGTGACATGTTAAAAAAAATAGAAAGAAAAAAAAAGCTAGATAAAGCTGGAAAGCCACCCACCCTCTTCTTTTTAATTAGAGAGGAGGGGATTCCCAAACGTTTGCTTGCTCCTGGTTGGAAGAGAGCTGGAGGAATGGAAGGGGTTGCACATTCCTCTAGGATGGCATAAGACTTCCCATCAGTGGAGCGGGAGCGAATTGGAAAACAGTCCCCCACTTTCCAAGCTGAAATAAATGCAGTTATGGTTATGGAGAGGTTAAGGGTGTCTTTTTTCAAGCGCATGCGTGAAGCAATTTGCAATGATGATAACAAATAACAGAAATAATGCAGATACAGAAATTAAACCACTTGTAAATAATTCAACTGCCTTTGAAACCCTCCTTTTGTCAGAAAAAAAATGTGTGTGGTTTGACTGATCTAAAGCACAGACTGTTAGATGGATTACAATCCACTGCAAGTATATGATTGAAGATGACATAAGTGTCCCAGGGGAGGGAAACTGGTGCTTGGAATGAGCTGGAACAGCTATTTGTATCATTATTCAAAATGATCTCTGTGTTTGTCCCTAGAAGTAAAAGCAAATGCGCATGTTTTATTTTGCACTCATTAAATCTGTGGCAAAACAAGCCTTTGTGGCCAAAGACAACAATGTTTAGGGCGTGTTGTAAATACAGAAAACGGTTGGCTATACGGTGAGAATAATTGCCACACATTCCAATGTAGTGACACACACGTGCAGGCGCAAACGCCAAACCGAGCGGCAGCGTTTATTGTCCTCCTGTCTCCTGTCCTGCACATTTGGTTACCCTGAAGGAAGGCAGTGCTGCATTTGGGTGCTGTCGGATTTATCGCAATTAATACCAAACAATCACGATTCAGATTCAGATTCAGAAAAACTTTATTTATCCCCGAGGGGCAATTGCAAAAACAACTAAGCAGCATGACGTTGAAAGTACCGAATAAAATAATAAAATAAAATGAATGCAGATAAATAAGGCATGTATCGTATGTACAAACAAAGTATATATAAAATATAAAAATATCAAAAATTGTCAAATGTAAAATGTAAAATGAGAGCGATGAGAGCACGATTACTGCGACTTTAAGAAATGACATTCTGCATTAAGCGACATATCCTGCTCTATGTGTGCATTTAAACCAACATCAACACATCTAAATGCAAGTCTTTTTTAAAAATGAGTAAATTAGCCTTTGCATAAAACGTCATCATATAGGCATATCCCTACAAATGAACTAATTGTTATCGTGCAATCAGAGGTGGACAGAGTACTCGACCCCAGTACTTGAGTAAGAGTACAAATACTACTGGTCAAAATTTACTTCGTTACAAGTAAAAGTAGCTCAGATCAGGTCAAAATATTACTCGAGTAAGAGTAGAAAAGTACTTGCTTTTAAAGGTACTTAAGTATCCAAAAGTAAATGCTTTTAAATGTACTTTAAGTAAAAGTAAGAGTAAGAGTAAGAGTAAATTTCTTATTTTCCACGTCAGTAAATTACTATATTTTTTCTAAATTAATTTAAGGATCTTTTAACTCTTGTTTCTGAGAATTAACTCTTTGAAACCAGCTGCACTGATGTGCTGCTTTTAGAACCACAATGTTATATAAAACCTGCAGAAACACCAAAAACAAATCAAATGAATGGGATCATAAGAGGACAGCAGATGATGCAGAGTTTATTAACAATCATGAACTGAAACCAAATGAACCTGCACCATCCAACTACCGTAAGTCTGGATCCCCCTCAAAGACCACTGCTTTACAAAAAACTACATCTCTGCTTTCAATAACTCAATGTTGAAGTCACTTAACTTTACAGGAAGGACATGTACCAGTACAATATAGCAATATAGAGCATAACAAACTGTCTCCCCATGTCCGTCTCTGTGCCTGTCTCCCAATATCCGTCTCCCAATGTCTGTCTTGTTCGTCTCCGTGCCTGTCTCCCAATATCAATCCGACTCAGTGGATTGTCTTTCTTCTCCTGACGCAGGCGTAGCCATTGTTGCGGCTCTGTCTTGACTTGTTGCGGCTCTGTCTTGTCAAACGCAGGCTACTTTGGCGGTATCGTTTTGAGGACGCTTGACGTATTTCTGCTTTACGTACATCCCAGTGGAGAGCGTGCACTGTGATAAGTCTCCTCCTCTGACAAAAACAGCTTGTGTCCAATAGGATTTTAGGGAAGAAGAAAAAAGAGCAGACCTGAAAGTAACGAGTACTTTTCAGCCTTCCTAGAAATTTACTCGAGTAAAAGTAAAAATATTTGTCTTGGAAATGTATTCAAGTAAGAGTAATAAGTACCAAAGAAATCTAATACTCAAGTAAAGTACAAATCCTCTGGATATGTACTTAAGTACAGTACTCAAGTAAATTTACTCCGTTACTGTCCACCACTGCGTGCAATTGACTAGCTTACCATGGGGGTTTCATTGTGTCAGGCCAATTATGGTGTATTAATGAAACATTTTTAAGTGGGAGAACTGATATTATTTGATTTGATTTGATTTCTTTTATTTTTGTACATGTAAAAAAAAAACAACACTTCATGAGAAATTTATATAGGGGGGGGCAGGTCCCCCCCCAATTTCTGAAAAACATGAATTGTCCCCCCCAATAAAAATACCCTTAATTATTCAAAATTGAACAAATGTATAATGTATTTTCAGACTTAAAGGTTGAATATGTAGAATATTTATTAAAAATATATTTCTAAAAAAATAATACATCCACGGTGCGTTTTGAGGTGTACAGAATTAAAGTATTGCTACTCCATACATTTTTTTTTTTAGTCTGAATTAATATTTTTTTAATTTTTGGCTCGACAATGACTTTTTGTTCTGTTTACATTCGTACCTGCCCATAACTACCCATACCCACCATAACTGTGTTAAAACATGATCAGTTAGTTGAAACAACTTGTTTAGGTCTCCATATTTCATCCATATATCAATTGATCGTGCATAAAGTAGTCCCATAGGATAAAAAGAAGGTGGTGAGAAGAATTTGAGATGAGTAGACACTACATGCCCAAAACCCTTAAAATTATGATTTAGGAATATAACAGTTAAGTAAGCAGTGACACACACTGTTGGCTGTTTAGGACAAATAAACAAGAAAGGTAAGCACAATAAATGATTCCCTGTGCAGTAGTTTTTGGCGAGCCTTTACCAATTTATGGCATGGTATGAGTTGCATATTGGCAAAAAATTAAAAATTAAAATCCCGTTGGTGTCCCCCCCAATCCTGACATCAGATCTGCACCCCTGATCCCCCCTGAAAAATGAGCCAGAAAGAAAGAAAGAAAGAAATGAGCCAGAAAGAAAGAAAGAAAGAAAGAAATGAGCCAGAAAGAAAGAAGGATTCCCGTTGATACGTGTTTGTGTAACAAACATGGCGGATCTGAGTCATTCCAGTTTTGCAGTACAGGTGTAACTCATTTAATTGGTTTTTATTAATTCAATTTAATTGGTGTAGTTTAGTAGTATTTAGTATCTTTTAGAGCAGTGTTTTGGGGGCTCCAAAGACTGAATGTGGTGATAGATTTATAGTTACAAAAGTGGAGTTGAATTGGTATTTTTTTTATCGTCATTTTTATCGTTATCAGGATAAATGCCAGAAATTATCGTGATACATTTTTTAGTCCATACCGCCCATCCCTAATACATACATACATACATAGCCTACATACATACATACATACATACATACATACATACATACATACATACATACATACATACATACATACATACATACATACATACATACATACATACATACATACATACATACATACACACACACACACACACACACACACACACACACACACACACACACACACACACACACACACACACACACACACACACACACACACACACACACACACACACACACACACACACACACACATACCGGTAGTTGAATTTGTATTTCGTTTGAAGCGTTCCATTTGACCCACACGCCGCGGGGGTCCGTGAAGGCAGCACGGAGGAGCTGGTTCCCACCGCTGCACGCGCTGCTGCTTCAAACCTGGGACTAAACGCGCATCAAGCTGGAACTAAACACGCACCGCACCAGGCTGGACTCATGCGGTCAATTACTACATGCTACACGGGGCTTGACAGCTCTGGCTGGTAAGTTTGTGTCACGGTGTCTTCAACTATAGAAGTTTATGCAACTTTTCCCCGCGCTGCTCTGCGCGAGTCTCTCCGTCTGGACAGCGAAGTTTGTCCCAAAAACGAGTCACTCATTCAGCTCAGGGACGGCGTCCCTCCACCTCTGCTAAAACCTCTGGTTTTTATTTTAACTCAGTTTCAGGTATGTTCTAACAAAAAAAAAAAAAAAAGTTCTCACGAAGTCGGGGTTACCCCTCGTTTGGAAAGGAAACAAAAAAAAAACACGTGATACAAGGTGCAGCTTTCACTGTAACCGCGAAGATACTGTTGAAATTGCAAACAATTCCGTTTAGTTTAAACCTCGTTGACTTAGTTTATGTTATTTCAGCGTTACTTTTGCCTATGGCCCCATAGGGGTGGTGTGTGTGGAGTTCAATGTGACAGGTGAGTTCACTGTTTACATCGCAGCCTCTCCAGCATCCCGAGGGAAGCGTGACCTTTGACCTTTTTGAATGTGATGTTTATGTGAGAAAAGTGGAGATTTGTTGGTTCCAAACGGGAGTGAAAAGGAAACACAGTTCAGGTTATTAAGATCCAGAATCTTCCTCACAAAAGGGCTGGGATTTTTTGCTTAGTGAGCAGTCCAACTAACAAATATATAATATTTCCAGTGTGAGGTGAGAGGCCGTAAGCACAAGTTAGAGTTAACATGGGGAATTGTACACTGTTGAGGCATTGGCATGTTTATTATTGTTATTTTCAGAGAAATACAGGACTGTCTCAGAAAATTAGAATATTGTGATTTTCTGTAATGCAATTTATAAAAACAAAAATGTCATACATTCTGCATTCATTACAAATCAACTGAAATATTGCAAGCCTTTTATTATTTTAATATTGCTGATCATGGCTTACAGTTTAAGAAAACTCAAATATCCTATCTCAAAAAATTAGAATATTCTGGGAATCTTAAACTGTAAGCTATAATCAGCAATATTAAAATAATAAATGCCTTGCAATATTTCAGTTGATTTGTAATGAATCCAGAATGTATGACATTTTTATTTTTTTAATTGCATTACAGAAAATAAAGAACTTTATCACAATATTCTAATTTTCTGAGACAGTCCTGTATTCATGGTGCTATTGAAATATTGCATGATTTAAATACATGTTTCTGTTTTATGGCTGAGCTTGTTTATTTGATATTCATGTTGTGGGTTTATAGATGGAAATACATTTTATCGGTGCAACAATTTACAGCCTCTAGATTTGCCTTAACGCTGAGTCATCAAGTTAAACTCAAGTGAAATATTTCAACCTTCCGTTATAGTTTGGTTAAAACTGCATATATAAAACTAGGAGGAGATATGTGTATCAAAATAAGGATATGCAATGGTTGTTGGAGAGGTTAGGGTGTCGAAAGGTAAAAATCTGGAGCGGACAGACATGGAAGACTGGTTTGTCTTGTTTTTCTCTTTTGTCTTTACATAACTACTTTCTGAAAATGCATCTGTTTTCAATTAGTTTTTGTGGTGTTTGACTTTCAGACTGTTAATATTGGCCTTTACGGACCCCTGACCCTCACTCCGAACCAAGGAATACGTTCCTTTTGTTGTGTCCCTGACACGCATCAGCTACAAGCTGAATGTTGTATTTTGAGTGGCATGTTGGAGGGATGTAGGGATGTTGTATTGTTCCAGCACCAACTGATTTGTAGGAAAACAGGTGACAGGAATGGGACCTACACTGTTTCTTGGTTTGTATACAAGTGTGTCCATGTGTGTGAATAGTGCAAACAAAACTTAAAACCATAAACACCTTTCATTGTAATGCAACATGGGGAATATGCCAAAGGTTCTTTTAGGATAGAAGGCATTTATTGTATTTTTTGTTAGCTTTTGAGTGTATTTTACCTTTCTAAGTCAGCAAAACAAGTTTTAATGGATATAGAATATGTCTCTTTGGCAGGGATTTGAATTAAGAAAATGTTATTGCTACCACTGTCCTTGATTTTGCTTATTGATCCAGTTCTTCATCGCTTTTCTTATCAGTTTCCAGACTCAGTTTCAATAAGGAAACAAACATGTTTAAATAAGTTTATAGCCTTACATCTCTGTTGATTTACTGTCTTCATTTTTAACACCCATTTGCATCATTTACAGAACGGATACATTTAGAGGCCACCTATTTCTTACTATTCCAATCCATTATGACATTTGGAACCAGGCCTAGGGTGGAACCAGTTTCCATTTTCCCACCTCGACTATTAAGGCATAGGCTTAAGGCTCTTTGAAAACTCTTTTTGGAAAAAAAACAGTGCTTTTTAATAAAATAAGTAAAATTTCCAAGATGCAAAGTTTATCAAAGGACCACCTTCCTAATTAAACCACAACCATTCCCACTTTTGCTTTAGTAGAATAGGAATTGAGAAATATAGAATGGAACTGGTTTTTTTTTGGTGTTATTCATGTATTCATCCCGTAAGCAAATGACTCATGCACATCAGTGCAGGGCTTGGGAGTGGCCTTGGCATTGTGAGGCCTGGCGACTTTACTGTTGGTGTCTTTGTAAGTGCCAAGAAATCACAGGCAACGGTGTGTGCGGTCAAACAAGTCTTCATATCTGTATGTGTTTAGTATCTGTTTTCATAGACTTGCACAGCTTGACTACATTAACTAATATCCAAAGGAAGAATTCTAGCTAACCTATCTAACGATATCGAACCATAGTTGCATAACTGATTCATACAGCAAAATAAAAACAGTGCATAAAGATAAATGGGGGCCTGTTTCACAAAGTAGGTTCAACAAACTCTGAATCAAAAAACTCACTTGGAGTCAATAAACTGTTTAAATTTTCAGTTTCAAGAAAGATGTTCAGGGTTGGTTTGGTAAACTCGTGACTTTGTTGACTCTGAGTAACTGCAAATTAACGACCGTTAATATCGCATGAATTACGAATGTTTTTAATAATCATTGTCATTTAGGTGAAATCCTTGGAGCGAAAATGAAAAAAATCTTGAAACAGTTGAAAATCAAGTAGGCTATAAAACGTGTTTCAGACAAGTAACTCACATGTATCAGGCTTGGTTGTTTTCACTTTAAAAACCTTTGGAATAATGGAGAAATCAATGGTAAAATCACTTAAGGAGCCTAAATGCAAAATATGGCTTTTTTTTGTGGCTATTTTTTGGCTACATACTTAAGCCTGAATTATGGTTCTGCGTCAACCCAACGCATAGCACACGCCGTCGCCGTGACGCCGTCGTGAACCCTTAGGACTTTTCCGTCACTCCATTTCGTCATAGTGCAGTACCCCCCGCGACCGCTAGTTAGCGATCTTTTCCTGAATGGTTTATCCGACTTTTTCCGGTCACATTAAATCAAAGAGATAAGGACAAGTATTGTGCAAAAAAAATCACACATACACGAAGAAAAGAGCGTCGATGTGTACCACACGCCGTAGGCACGGCGTCGTTTTGACGCAGAACCATAACTCAAGCTTAAGTTTCAACATAACCCGCTATGTGAAACAGACCCCAGACAGAACCAAACCTATAGCTACCAACGTGGTGGGGTTTGAAATGTATTAGGAGTACAATGCAACATGTCAACACAACTCACTTAAAGTGTGCTGATTCTGATACAAGCCTCAGAAACACTTACGGCTTCTGGTGAAATGCGAGGTCTCCAAGTATTAACATCTGTGTACCGCATCATTTTTATAAACAGAATTCCAATTCTTCTTGCTCTAAAAGCCCGTGTGGAAATTGCATAATAGCGGCTTTCAACTTTCTGTTTTGAGTCAGCAGGTGGAGGAGTGGTAGCAAGTTAGTTCTTGAACTGAACAAGCTGGTATTAACAGACAACTGGTGGCAACTGGTATCCAATCAGCACTCAGTATCGGCTGATACCCAACGCCCAAGTATTGGGATTTGCACCAAAGTTGAAAGAAATTGTATTACATCTTGACACCGGACCTTATCTTTTGTGTTTTCCGTCAATTGCTTTATGCAATTTAAGACGATTAATTCAATGATTGAGTCTCGTAGGTTGTGACTGAAAATAGAATCACACAAATACAAGAATGTCTTGATTTATTTGGGCAGAGAACTGAGAACCGAGAACTGCAAAAATGACATGAGGGGGTGGCTCAGGGGGTTAAGCCGGGCAGACACTGTGTGATTATCGGCTCGTTTTGAACCGATTTTCCAGTTGTGCGACTATTTTTTGGATCAGGTTTTTTGGATCGGCCGGTATAACGTGATCCTTCCACGTGCTACGTCCGGCCAGAGAAGCCCCACCCTGACTGGTGAAAAGATGCGGCCTGCTCACTCCTCAGGTTAAGGAGGAGACGTGAGCTCAGTGCAGGAACTCCCGGGGTTGGTAGACGGAGCAATGCCCAGGACTGGCACTTAGGTAGGAGCATTGGGTGATAAAATGGGTAAAAATCGGGGATAAAAATATAAAAAAAACAACAAATCATGTTTTAATAGCAGAAAAAAAGACTGCATTTCCAACGTCTGCCCAGCCAATTCCTTGTCCAATCACGACGTTGTCTAATCTTTTTTCATTTATCGCCACACAGAATGGCACAAATTGCTAAAGGCTGATTTATGGTTCCGCGTTACACCAACGCAGGTTACGCGGCGACACGCACCGTACGGTTACTCCGTCGATTTAACGCGGAACCATAATTCAGGTTTAAGGCAGCGCGTTTGTTTTTGCTGAGCATCTTCGGTGTCTCCCACTTCGGGGTTCCTCCTCTTCCACTTCTTTTTGACGTTGCAGTTCCAGTAACAGAAGTCCCACGTGAGGATTATGATCGTTTAGTGTGAGCAGACGGAGCATCAGAGCATCGGGTCGTACAGTGTGAGACCATAAATCGTGGGGTGTGAACTTTTGAACTCAGCGATCTAGTCGTGCAGTTTGAGATGGGGCTGAATCAAACCATTTAAAATATTGCACAGTGTCTGCCCAGTTTAAGTAGATCGCGGCACTTCAGGTCTTGTCTCAAAAAGAAAAGGGAGGAAGAGTTTACCAATCAACATGGCTTTTGGAAAATACAAGGAGAGATTTAGGGGATCTTTCATGGTGAAAGGGATTATGTACTTGTAGGAAGAAAAACAAGAGTTAGTGGATTGAGTTGTGGCTGCAGAGTAGAGTGATGAAGACCTGCAGGACTGTGATGATGCCAAATCTGACCGCATGCTTACAGCAACCATTTTGGTCTCTGAATGTTTTGAGGTTTGTCAGCTGGGCAGTGACTATCTCCAAATGAGTAAATCGCGTTGCTGTAAAATGTCGTTCAAATCTCTCCTTAATTTTCTGAAAGTCTTGATGATAGGTATTTCTTCTTCTCTTCCATAATTGAACAGCAAATGCAGTGTTATCCAGTCATCTCTTACCCTACCTTTTATTGTTTGCAGTGATATGAAAATGAAAGCCACACTCATTTTCAACAGATTTCATTGTAGGGACTTCTTCTGCATTGGCTCAGACTTGTTTTAGATGGAAACATATTTTCACTGCACACTGCTGTATTTTTACTGATGCACAGAAATTATACTTAGAAAAAAAAAAAAGTTATTTTGACACATGACCACAGAAGCTCATTTTTATTTTAACCAACAACAGCCTGCATTTTCGTACATGAACATTTTTATTATTGATGACCACGGAGCCACAGTTGCAGTTCTGCACTGTATGGAAAGTGTAGTTGTTTTATAGGTATGGAAAGTTAACATACTTTATCCTACCTCACTCTACTGTATGTTACCTCACGGCAAAGATCTTTTTGTAACTGTACAGACTAGAGCAGACTCACCACTCACAATAGCACCGTTCTTTTGAGCTCAGCAACCCCCCCCCACCCCCAGTCATCTGTCATTGGACCTTTGTTAATAAGATCATCCATACAGTTCACGTACGTTAACGTTCAGGCACTCGTCTGCCGTGAAAACACTCGTCGAGTCAGCTGTCTCTACTCAGTTGTTACATTGATGTACACACCGGCAGATATGCACGCACACGGATCACTTCTCTCTTTCTGTGCAGTTTCCATTGGTTTCTCGCTGCTCTGCCCTCTTAATCAAAGCCATATGTTCTCGAGATCTCTTGCATAAAAAGTCTGTTTTGCTTGCAGCAGCGCTCCTCATGAAACCAGCCTCCTGCTTTGTGACTGACAGACAGAGACGTTAAAAATTAAAAGGTAACCTGCAAAAGATTGGAGGCTCATGTTTCTTACTATTGTGTTTATTTTCTTTTATTGGAATCTGCGTGTCTGTTGCTATCCATGACAAATTTATGGAGATACAAAGTAGTAACTGTTTTTTTTTCTGTGTTTTCTGCGGAGTTGCTTGGATATGGTTTATGGGCTGTTCTGTTGGCAGGTTGGAGTGAAAGCCTTCTGGGTTTTCTGTGCTTAGCAGGGCTTGAATTTCAGCATGGGTTTGCACACAATTTCTCAGATTCCCACAATTTTATAACCTATGATGCGGGAAATCTTGTAAAGCATCCAGATGATCTTTTTCTCCTTGCAGACCCTTGCAGTGCATGGTAGTATTTGCTGCTTTCTTTTTGACTTTTAAAGAATGTGAGCCCTATTGTGTAGTCACATGATGTGTCTTTCCATCTCTGAGCCCTGTGAGTTGCTGTAAAGAGTCGTGGGTTATTTATTTTCTTTTAGAGAATATTATGCTTGAAATCAAAAATCAGTTGTAGAGGAATTTTTGTTTTGAGATCTTCAATTGTGATTTCCTGGACACTTTGGCTAAACCAGGGGTCGGCAACCCGCGGCTCTAGAGCCGCATGCGGCTCTTTGGCGCTGCCCTAGTGGCTCCTGGAGCTTTTTAAAAAATGTTTAAATTTTTTTTCCTTTTTTTCTTTTTTTTTCTTATTTTTTCCCTTTTTTTTCTCTTTTTTTCTTCTTTCTTTTTCTTTTTTCCTTTCTTCTTTTTAGCTTTTTTCTCTTTTTTCTGCCTTTTTCCTTTCCTTTTTAATCTCAACATTTTGACTTTTTTCTCGACATTTCGACTTTTCTAGACATTTCGACTTTTTTCTCGACATTTCGACTTTTTTCTCGAGATTGTACTTCAACATTAATCTCATCATTTCAAATGTTTTTCTCGACATTTTGACTTTTTTCTCGCCATTTTGACTTTTTTCTCGACATTTTGACTTTTTCTCGACATTTCGACTTTTTTTCTTGACATTTCGACTTTTTCTCAACATTTTGACTTTTTTCTCAACATTCCGACTTTTTTCTCAATTTTTCACCTTTCGCCATTTGCCTTCATTCTAAGGCTTATACATACAAGACTTTTCATTTTTTTGCGGCTCCAGACATATTTGTTTTTTGTGTTTTTGGTCCAATATGGCTCTGTCAACATTTTGGGTTGCCGACCCCTGGGCTATACAGAAGTTATGTGTCAAATATATATATTTGTGTATCAATTTCGTTACGTTTTGCTTACAAGTGACATATAAAAGGCTTGTAAGTCATTGTTCTTCCTGGCATGAGTACAGTATTCAGGACTGTAGAGATTCTCTGCTTGAAATCTGCATGTCATTTGCATGCAGTGGGATATCAGGAGCACTACCCAAGTGTACTCACATGACCCACCTTGTTTTCTCTGAGCGCTGGATAACAGGAAAGGGGATTCCTTGTTTCCCTGACCTGCCTATTACATTAGCGGAATGTTCGAGATCCAAGACTTAAATCTTTGAGGGTAATTTGGAGGCTCAGGAGGATAAGTGGCATTTCAGCTCAGTTTTAATGCAGCTCTCTGTGCCATTACACTCTTTTGCCCCCTGACTGTGGAGAATTAAAGTAAGCTTGAAAACATTTGTTCTTATCAAGTGGAAAGCGTTTCTACCAGTACTGCATTGTTGCTTTCCACCTCACTGATTGGGCTGACTTTCATGTGCTCATTCTGAGGGTGGATCTAATCACATACCGGGCCGTGAGTCATCGTTTGGATGAGTTGTGAAATAATCCCTCATGAATGAGCATTAGAAAAAGGCTTTTATGTGGGAATGAAGGCCCCCTTTTGAGGGGATAAGTGGTGATTTAGGCCAGCGGTTCAAAAACTGTTCCATCGCCTGAAAAACAAACTCATTTAGACAATTTGTTTGGATTGTTTATATATATATATATATATATATATATATATATATATATATATATATATAGATAAAATAAAATCCAGATTTTTTTCTCTGAAAACCCGATTTTCGATTTCGATTTTTTTTGGTAAAACTACAAAAGACAATGGAATAAATTGTTTCAAATATTTTATCTTTTATTTTTAAAGAAAAATAGCAAACAAATTTCCCTATTGGGAATGAAGTGCAATTGAAAGATACTATAAATCCTCCTTGAGTTTAGTAAAGTGACAACATTTACAATTTTCTTGACCAAACAAAGATGACTAGACGAGCTCTGCCTGTAATGCAGCCAGCTGCAAAAAAGGAAAATCAATTTTCCTTTTGTTAACATCGATTGTGATTAATAAATCCGATTTAGATTTAAAATCGATTAATCGCACAGCCCTAGTGTGTGTGTATATATATATATATATATATATATATATATATATAGTATTTATATATTAAAAACAAAAAGAGTGTTACCTTACGTGGCAGAAGGTCTTACTTTGTAAAAACTGTCCAACTTTGGAAAGTAACGATAGTATATCATTTTATCTAACGCAAGCCATTATTGTAAAATATTGGGGTTTATCTCATGCACTTTGTGTTTGTGGACGTTTGTATGGTCTTAATACAAGTACACACTTTTTTTATTGGCCATCTGATTCTTGTTAAATCCGGTTTCTTCAGGACTTTCAGAAGTGCTGACATCATAGCCTTCACTTTCATCAACATTTGTTGCACTTTATGGCAGTATGAGCATTTTTGGAACTGATTGGACAGAGATATACTGAAGGCACAAAATGTGCTAACGACTGTCTGTCCTCGTATCGTCAGACGTTGTGGTTGTGGGTTTGCAGTGGTGGTTCTCTGCTTGTATTAGATTATGAAAGGCAAAGGTTTCATTTCAGTGTAGCTGTTGCTCATAACTTTTCAGAATCCCACAAACTTAATACTTATAGTGTGGAAATTCCCCAACACATTTACAGTAATATATTTTATGATGTTCAGTAAATGCAGACAGTGGTACAGAATGCGGGGAGAATGCAAAGGAAAGCTGGAAAATGAGCCAATGTCTGTCCTGGAGAGTGTGCTTGGTGTATCCGCTCTTCCTCTTTCACAGGTCTTTTGCCACATTTTCCAATGACATTTACAAGCTTGATTGATATGAACATCTGAAACGTAGATGTTAATTAGGCTTGAGTGTTCTCCTGTGGATGTAACGGCAGATCAGTTTTGACTTGTGTGCTCTCACATGATCCGTCAAGAAGTCTATTCATTCCGATGGCAACCTTTATAATCTTTTACGTATTAGTGAAATTTCTTTTGGTGGTTTTATTTATTTTATTTAAAAAACACAGATTACTAGCAGGCTTTTGAAAAGCAAACTTTTTTTCAGTTGTTCGACTATGTATTTAAAATTGAGCGGGTTACAAATGTTGGCTGTTATAAAATTAGGCAGCAGAGAGTTGGCAGCAGCAATATCATCATACTTAGCATTAAGCCAACCTGTGCGTAAATAACTGTTAGGAATGAACACCAAGAAGCAGGTTTTCATTTCGATTGATGGAGGTTAAGTGGAAATGAGACGTTAGGCCCTCTTTCAGACCTTGCATTTATTTCCTAGTGCTCAAAACATTTGTTCCCTCTTTGCATAAAAAATGGTACCCATGTGCATCCTAAAGGAGCATGAGGCAGGATTGAGGCAGGATTTATGAAAAAAATTTGTATACGTTTTAAGTTTTCTAGTAATAATGTCAGATGAAGCGTTCCAAACCAAAAAGAATGAGGGACTAGTCTAGTGTATCTCTCCGTTGCCTTGAACAGGCTGTGTGCTGCAAAATGTGCTGCAATTCGGGCCCAAGTTTCCAGCGCTGTCCTGCGGATGTGACGTCACATGACGCTGCATGCACGTTCTCCCCGTTCTCCTGTGCCGGCTTCGCTGTTGGCTGCAGTACCCCCAACGGTCGTCGTGGTGAAGGGTGGCGCTAGAGAGTCTCATTTCTTAAAAGGAGCCTCATGCTCATTTTAAAGGGGACTATTATGGCATTCAATGTATATTTTAAACAGGCCTTGAATGTCTTAAAAACAATCTAAAGCTTGTTTTTTCTACATAAATCAGAAATTCAGCCTGTGGGCCATGTCTCTAGTTTTACCGCTTCTAAAGCCTTTTTCTGTGCTTCATTCTAAGCCGGGGAGGGGAGGCTATGATAATGAGGCTCTGTGCTGATTGGCTGCTTGAATGACGTGTAGGAGGGGAAGAGAATAAGCGTCGCTCCGGGCAGAAGAGCCGGCTGCGGCGTACACAAAACGTCTCCCATGCGAGAAGCTTCTGCGACAAAATAAATTCCATTGCTTTATTTTTATTGTATTGGACTGTCCTAACTGGCCGCAAGTTTAACAGTTTCAGTGTGGACAGAGAGCGTCCGATGTCACGCAGCTCGACGTGATAGTCGGACGCTCGCATTCAGTTACACGGTGTAAACGGACTGAATTACGGTTCTGCGTTAAATCGACGCGTACCCTACGCCGTAGGCTCTGCGTTGGTGTAACGCGGAACCATAAATCAACCTTTAGTCACCTCGTCTTCACACAGGAAGATTTCTCATCATTTCTTATGTTACAAGACAGATGAATCATGTTAACTGTAAATAAATCACAACACTGAATTTTCACAAATGGCAACTTTATTGTTAAAAAAATTAAACATAAGTTGTATATAAATAACATTTATGCACTATTGCTGGCTCAAGGAAGGACCGTGCATCTTCTGAAGGTGTCGTTGAACAGCTGCAGGTGCTTGGAAGATCTGAAACCATACAGAGAAAAACAATGTATTACTAATTTACCTAACGAGTGAGTGGCTCCATTAGGGAACACTGGAGCCGCCGGGGCCCGGGGCTCCTCACCGGTCTGGTCCGTGAGCAGCTCCGGCAGCTCCGTATGCGGCCCCGGTGCTCCGGAGCTAAGCTAAATACTTAGCCCATGCAAAAACAAACTTGTAGACAAACATAAATAGCATAAAAAAATAACGTCACTTACTGCTGACTTGTGTGCAGTTGCCGGGTCGGTACTGTGGGAACTGATCCTTTTATGAGGGTAAATGTCGATGCAAAACCTCATTTTAACTCTCCCTCACTGTGGAAACCGGTGGAAAACAGTCACCGCTTCTAAACAAACAAATATGTTAAAACAAGAAAAAACGTGTTTTTCATAATAGGTCCCCTTTAAGTGGCCAGATCTGGCCTCCTTGATTCTATATGCACACATGTAATTTTTGCTTGCAAGAACCAAATTATTTGTAATCAACAAAAGGCAATATCTAAAAATAACTAGGCATAATTCATAGAAGGAAGAATGGGTTGAACGAGCTGGTAATAAGACAAATATCTGCCACAAGAAATTATTTTGTTTAACTTTATTAATGAAAGGATATTTATATTGCAGGTTAGTTAGAGTACATACAAATTAAAGCAAATATCTGCCACAAACACCAAGTAACTAAATGACAATGTTTTATTGTGATTGTTCGCAAGCTAAAATGTCATCACCTAAGTTGATGACTTTAGTTTATTTGCTGGTCTCAATCCACTTTTAAATGTGTCCTGATTGATCTGAATTGCTCTTGGAGTGTGATCAAACCTTGTGGTGGCCACTTGTGATTGGATGCCTTCAATGTATTTCATTGCAAAGTCAGAACGTCTGTTTAGGCTGTAAAATCCCACTAGGAAAATTGTGACAGGTTAATTCGAAAAAGCTGAGGTTTCTGGAGGCAGCACGAATAATTGGAGAAACTTTAAGCATTGGACAAGTCCCCCCCCCCCCGCAAGTCACAGCAAAGATTGAAGGGCAATCTCTGGAGTTTGTGTTACAATACTGAGAGAAATTCCCCAAAAGAAACCTAGAGATCCAGCACAACAATAATAAAAATAATGATGAAATAACATGTAATAACTGAATGAAATAAAATATCACAATCCTAGAAATTGGCAAAATTGTGAGTAAAACTAAACGTAATTGAGCTAACTGAACAGAAATGATTAATAATAAGACGTATTTAAAACCACTTGCTCTGGTTGAGTAAATGGTTAAGTGTGCCATGGCATAGAAATGAGAAAAGAAATACTAACAAAACAACAAAAAGGCTACACCAAACATTGCATAGAGAAGTCTGCTTGGAAGGAGAGAAGCACAAATAAGTTTGAATTTTGAAGAGATTACTCATGTCTCTTTGAGTGCTGCATGTAATATTACGACAGGCTTGCAGATGCGAAGAGAAACAACCTGTTCTTCAAAAAGCCATTGAGAAAGCAGGCTGATTCATCAACAGGTATATGTATCCTAGAATCATGTCTGATAATAGATTGAATTGCCTGTGTGACAACGAGGGTGTGAACCTCTGTTACTGTCCAGTCATGTAGTTCACTACGACTCAAGAGGGAAAGTGACATTGATTAACATCTCCGTATAAATAGTTAAAGTCCTGTAATGAACTGCTGAACCAGCCAAGTATGGGCTGAACGATTAATCGCATTTGCGATATTATCGTTATCATAAAACGTGATTTTTAAAATCACAACTTGAGCGATATAAGGTTGTCATGTGACCTGAGAGTGAGCGAGCTCTCGACTACATCAACTCTTCATGCTTTGCTTCATCTGTTGCGCAATGGCCTCTGTCTGGACTGTTTTCTACAGTCTATGGCGCTTTTCCACTAGAACCTACTCAGCCCGACTCCACTCTCTTCAGTTTGGTTCTTTCCCACTAGGGGGCTAACGTGCAGAGTAGATACTTTTCTGTATCTATTCTAATCTAAGCTGCTGAGTCGGCTGTATCTGACATCATCACACTACAGGCCACCGATTGGTCGGGGGGTTGGCCCAATCGCACAATTTAATACGTCACAGCAGCTTTGCTCCAACCCCGCCTACTTCTGATCTGGGTATTGAAAAGAAACAAGGGAAAAGAAGCGAGTCAAGTCAAGACGAGTTGGGCTGAGTAGGTACTAGTACTAGTAAGCGCCACATGGGCTAGATCAGGGGTTGGCAACCCGCGGCTCTAGAACCGCCCTAGTGGCTCCCTGGAGCTTTTTCAAAAATGTTTGACTTTTTTTTCCCCTTTTTCTCTTTCTTTCTCTTTTTTCCTTTTTTTCTCTTTTTTCTTCTTCTTTTTTTTCTTTTATCTTCTTTTTTTTTCTCTTTTTTCCTTTCCTTTTTAATCTCAACCTTTCGACTTTTTTCTCGACCTTTTGCCATTTGCCTTCATTCCAAGGCTTATACAAGACTTTTCATTTTTTGCGGCTCCAGACATATTTGTTTTTTTGTGTTTTTGGTCCAATATGGCTCTTTCAACATTTTGGGTTGCCGACCCCTGGGCTAGATGGAAGAGTCTGAAGCTGATCAGCTGAAACTCAGGCTCAGCACATCCATACTGTGGGATTATTTGGGTCTTTACAAAAGCAAGATGCCATGCAACGTCAGGTGTTCAGAGCAAGGCGTACTAACGTTGTTACTTGACAGTGTAAAACTACAACCTTGTTACAGCATGTTTAAAAAAGAAAAACAACATACAAACACCAGAGCCATGTGCAACAGATGAGTGGCTAAAATGTTCAGCGCTAGTGTGCCAGAGAAGCCAAAGACGGGGATCATTGCCCCAAATGTTAGAAAGTGTCTCTCCTTTGGAGTGCCAGCGTGGTGACCAAGCCTGGGCTCACGACATTGATAAACGATCCAGGGGCTGCATTCGTCCGGGGCGGAGCCCTGGTACGTAATGGCTGCTGCATCAGGAGACACTCATTTAAACAACAAATGTTTCTCATGATTTTCAGTTTTGAATAATTAAAGTAATATTTTCAACCATTATGCTGATGAAACTCCTTGATTGTTCTTTTCTCGCGGCGGGATATTGGATATTGCCACAATACTTCATTTAATCCTAGTTGGAGCAGTTTAACTCTGAGACACGTTCAGTTTCTTTCATTATTTGATTTGTGAAAATCTTAAATAGTTAAATTTCCCTGTTTTCATTGGTCCCAATATTAAATATTTGGTCAAATCTGATTACAAAATAACAAACAAACATACAAAAGAAAATTTAGGTTTCAAATTCGTATTACGTTAATTGTTTCGTCAGTTTAAACTTTATATCTTTGAGGTAGTAGATAGGGCTGCACGATTAATCGTTAAAAAATCGCGATCTCGATTCATGCTTGAACGCGATCTCATTTCCAAATGACGACGATTTAAAAAAAAAAAAAAAAAAAAAAAAAAAAAAAAAATAATAATAATAATTTTTTTTTTTTTTTAAAGATGGCTGCATAAAAAAAGGACTAGGCCTATGTTCTAGGTTGTTGTAGTCCTGTCATGGTCAACTATCATGGTGTCATGTTTGTTATATTTTGTTAATGATTGTGGATTACATTTGGAGAAACATCTACCTTTCTCATCACCTGACACATATTGCACATAAATATTGTTAAAATTGTTATTGTTAAAATTATTTAAAGACAAGAGAGATGTTTATTGTTTTTATGTTCAATGTCAGCTGTTACAGCAAAAAGCAGCCAGAGGAATAATTTGTTGCCTCAGAACTACAGGATCTGTTACAAGTCCCCTTTCTGAAAGGGTGTTCAACTCAGGGAGGAACAAATATTGTTAAATTGTTATTATTGTTTAAATTATTCAAAGGTTTGTGTAAAGAAGACAAGGGATGTTTATTGTTATTATATTTTTGTTCAGCTGTTGCAAAGTTAAAGTAATAAGTGCAATAAATTTTATATTGGAAAAAAATCGTGAGAGAATCGTGATCTCAATTCTAAGCAAAAAAATCGTGATTCTCATTTTGTCCAGAATCGTGCAGCCCTACTCTGTTGGTTTGTGGTGTTGAAGTTATCTGGTTAATACTTTTCTAAAAAGCAACAACATTGTAGGGCTGGGCGATATATCGAGATTTTAATATATATCGATATATTTTCAAACACGATATGGTACGAGACAATATCGTTTATATCGATTTAAAAAAAAAAAAAAAAAAAAAAAAAAAAAAAAACTTTTTACATTTTTTTTTTAATGATTTTGATATAGCTTATTTTGTGACAAATTGACTTGAATGTTTTATTTGAGATTTGCACAAATGTTTTGTTATTTGCACAACTGTCAACCTCAGTGAAAAGTCTGCCTGTTACTGTCTACATTGTATTAATTGCACAGTGTATTTTAATGTAATTGTTATGCAGGAAAGGGATATTTGTTTTTTTTATTCAAGAAGCATTTTTATTCTATATATGCAGGCAGTTTATTTTTATTTCATTTGTTTTATACATTTTGATATTGTGCAGACCTCTGTTAACAAAGGAACCTGTGTGACATTTGACACGAGGCTTTGTATTAAAACTGACTGTTTTTTTAAGGGTTTGCCTCAGAAAAAAATTAAGCCAACAGAGATGCTATGCTATAATGCTTTGGGGGAAACCCCAATTAAGGCACAGAAAAAATATCGAGATATATATCGAGTATCGCCATTTAGCTAGAAAATATCGAGATATTACTTTTGGTCCATATCACCCAGCCCTACAACATTGGTTATATTATCATTTTTATTATTATTAGTCTGTATATTGTATTTACTTGCTAAATTAAAATATGCAATACTTAAAACAAAAATGCCTCGTCTTTGGAAGAACATTTTATACTTAATGTATATAATATTATGTTAGTATTAAAATCCTCCATTAGGTTCTATTGAAAAAAACTACCGTATTTTCTGGACTATAAGCCGCTACTTTTTTCATAGGTTTTCAACCATGAGGCTTATACAAAGGTGCATCTATTCTGTGGATTTTTCTTCCACCGCTCGGGGCGCTCTAACCGGAATTAGAATCAAAACTAAGTAAAAATAAATGCAAAGAAGAATACGCTACTTCTTTAGCAGATAAAAGTAGGTAGAAGCAGATTTCCAACAGATAAATAGATAAATAAATACTGGTTATTTTCTCTTGGTTCTGTCCCGTTTTAATCAGCAAAGTTGCTGCCGTGTTAAAAGACACTGTTAGGAAAGGATCTATTTAGGTACAAACATGTACATCATTTACAGTTCAGAATCCTTCTGTACATGTAGTAAATATCTAATCTAACAACATAAATATCATATCTTGCATATCTTTTTTTTTTTTAAATAGAGTGGATGCGGCTTATAGTCCAGAAAATACGTTAATCACATATTAAATCGCAATATTGAGGGGGAAGAAAATGGCAATTAGATTATTTTCCAAAATGGTACAGCCCTAGTCCAGGCTGTAAGCCACTTTATGCCTGTTGACAGCTTGAATTAGGACTTGAATAGGACAGAATGAGACCGTTAAGAACAAATGATACAAATAATTAAACATACAAACCATAAGATTAAAGCATTACTGTACTTATGAGGTGTTGAGAGATGGATTGCATTACTTTTGGATGAGCGATGTGTTTCCTCCTGGAGCCGGTCCAGGAGGAAACACATTCAGAAAATATTTGTATTTGGAGTCATTTGCATCAGTAAATGTTATGCAAATATAAATGAAACGGTTTCATTGGTTGTTGAGCATAGCAGGGTAGGCCCATCCCTCATATCTTCTTTTTTTTTTGTAATTGTCTGGCTCTGCCTCTTGCTCACACACTTATCTTTCATTCTCCCCTCTCTGTCTCACTCTCATGACAAGATAAAGAGCAGGGAAGCCTGGGTCACTTAAAAAGGAAAACGTGGAGCACAAAGTTTAACAAACCTTTTGGAGCCAAACACGTGCATTATAATGTAAGTATTGTCAGAAAATTGTATGAAAGTATCTGTGAGTAGGATTTGAGGAATTTTAATGGAAAACAGGCTTGTCATGTCAATGATAAATTCCATGTGTTGAACAATACTGCTGATAATACAGCAAGTGAAGTAGAAATGATTCAGGATTTTCTTGGTCAGTGCACTTGCCACTCTGTGTGTCCTGGTTTCCAGTGTCGGGACGGGTTTGCATGTGTATATGTTTGCATGTCTGTGTTTTTAGCCCTAGGCTGAGATTTTGACTGAATGAATCATTTGATTTCCCGGCAAGGGTCAGAGTTCAGCTGATAACCGGAACCACTTTATATAGAGTATAGAGTGGGTGGTTCTATTTTAACATTAGCGATCCACAGAGATAAGATTATTCTTTTTGATTTCTAGCTTCCTAGTTTGTGTGATAACTACTAGTCTTTCTAGTGGTTGGATTCCATTTTTTGTTTCTGCAAAGCCTGATAATTAACTTCAGTCGTGGAGAAATTCCTGTATGAGATATGGGATCACATTTATGTTAATGAGGATAACACATTATCATTTATTTTCACAGGAAATCAATCTCCATGTGGTTTATGAGAAATACTGTCAGGTTTTTCAGTAGCTACATGTGCACATATCCTTTGCTAACATTTGATATATCTGGTTGGACCCGTTGGTTAACTGAAACTCAGAGAGACTACGCAATCATGACTGTTAATTAAAGCATGCCGGCTGTGTAGTGAAGTACAGAGTGCTCCAAAAATGTAATCAGACATGAGGATAATTTCCTTGGACCTCTGTATATTGACTCAGTCATGGTTCACTGAACCATTTCTCAAGCTTCTTCCCCACAGTATTCAAAATATTGTAGAAATGTGTTCCATCACTTCAGCATATTACAGTAGTTGGCCAAATGTCAGATAATGTTTAGTCTTAATTAACAATGGTGTTCCAGAGAAACAGGTTCAAAATAAGAGGGCGTGAGAAAGGCAAGATGAGATGATGAATCAACTGTTTTCATTGAAGCATATTATTCTTTACTTATCTTTTTAATAATTATCTGTTAAAAAGTGTGTTTTATTTTGGGTTTCATTGTGTTTTTATAAAAGTGTCTGTATATAATTATATAGTTCTTGCTGTGTTCATCTGCATGTGGTACACACAGTATGTAAATTGGCAAAACATTTTCCACCTGGATGTTTTGTACATTTTTTATGCATGATTTTAAGTTTTTATCTCCTATCTTTTAATGAAAGGTTGGTTTATAATTACATCTTGCTTACCAGTGGTGGTAAAACAGTTGGGATGTAAACTGATCACTGAACCGTGATGTCTGTGTTGGTGCTGGATTCAGTAAACCCAGTAAACTCATGGTGCAGTTTGTTAACAGCAGCATTCTGCAGTTTAAAAAAAAAAAAAAAAACGAGCACAGACCAAGCAGTTTTGGCTTATGCTCAAAGGTTATCTTTTTTGAATAATTGAATCTGTTTTGCAGTTAAGCTTGAAAGCACAGAATATTTTATGAAGGTTAGATGTCACTGCGAGCTTCTGAATGGGGCCCTTGTCTGTTTCATCTCTTTGGCAAACATGCTGTCTGTGTGAATGTAGCACAGAGCCTTGAAAAGAGTCTGCAGACACCCAGCACACACTCCCGGACTTGTGTGTGTGTGTTTCTCTCTCTCTCCGTTTCTTCATAAAACACACACTCACCAAATGTCTAGCTAGTCTTAGCGAGTCGCTCCCACATTCCAACTGTGGCCCACACATTTTGGCAGGAAACTGAGGGCTGTGGTCACTTTAATTATGAGGTTTAAGGTTTTAGTTTTTTTTCCCCTTCTCTAATTCATCCATGGCCACTGTAAAGATATTGGCACCACACAATTTGTACATGTGCATTTTGTGGCTGAACGTGCCTTTTAAGGACCACAAGGCTGCGTAACACTGACCTCTCATTCACTTTGTTTACCGCTTTTATCAATTTGTGTGGGTAGGATTATTTTCTTATTGTAAAAAAAGTTTTGACTTTATTAGTTCTTACACTTTGTGTAAGAATTGTACTGTTTTCACAAATGGGGGACTTTATATCATGAATGTCGATCAGTCACTATTCTCCTCTGCTTTTGGCAGTTCTCTGAGTTTCCACAAAGGCTTCTCATGAACGGTATGTGCCCTCATTTAAAGGCGGCACTGATCAAGACTACTGGATAATTTTGAAATAAAAGAGCTGTGGTAGCAGCAACATGAACCTCAAGAAGAACTTTGGTGCTTCCTGTCCAAACATATTTCATTATTGAAAGGTTTTATGTGCATAACAAGGTCCCGCTCCTCATACATCACCACAAGAATGTTGGATGTGACATTTGTATTCCCTTTTAATTGTGGTGTAATTTATGATGACTGTAAAATAATTTTTCCTCCCTTTTTTGTCATAAGTCTGCTCTCTGCAGTTATTTAGTTGAATATTTATTGATGGTGTAGCTAAAAAAAGAAAAAAGAATGACATCTGATTATTATTTTAATTTAATTTTTAATTTTAATGTATTCCCTTTTCCTTTTGCATCTGTGTTAGCTTATGGGATACTTTTTATGTTTTTGATTTATTTATATATATATATATATATATATATATATATATATATATATATGACTGTCTCAGAAAATTAGAATATTGTGATAGTCCTTTATTTTCTGTAATGCAAAAATGGCATACATTCTGGATTCATTACAAATCAACTGAAATATTGCAAGCTTTTTATTATTTTAATATTGCTGATCATGGCTTACAGCTTAAGAAAACTCAAATATCCTATCTCAAGAAATTAGAATATTCTGGGAATCTTAATCTTAAACTGTAAGCCATAATCAGCAATATTAAAATAATAAAAGGCTTGCAATATTTCAGTTGATTTGTAATGAATCCAGAATGTATGACATTTTTGTTTTTTTGATTGCATTACAGAAAATAAAGAACTTTATCACAATATTCTAATTTTCTGAGACAGTCCTGTGTATATATAAATATATTGACATGAATGTTGTAAATGTCAGACCATGAAAATAATTCTAAAGTGTGTGCGTTCTCCCTCTATCTCTATTTTCCCATCCCAGGGTCTGAAACAGGATAATTATGCTGCAGACTGGCGTCCAGGTTCAGACTGTGCACACACAGGGACACGCTTGGTCCTGGACGCTGTGACTAGGACTGTACTATCAAGGAAATTCTTCAGTCCTCCAGGGTCGACTCAGTAAGTGTTTTTTTTTATTTTTAAGCTACTGGTTTGTGCAGCTGCACAAGCTTCTGTTTCCACAACACACATGGACAAAGTACATTATGTCTTAGTCACTCAAGAGGTCACTGATAGCTGAAGTTAGTATTATTTCCCTTAACCAATACCTGGATCTTCTGTGAATACTATACTACTGTAGAGTGAGTTCTATTCCTGTGCGATTGTATCCATGTGGCAATTCTTAAGAAGCATATAAGCATATCTAACAGATCCATCCAATCTTCACTTGAAGTGGTGAGTTGACAAAACAGAGATATTAACCCTTGTGTTGTCTTTGGGTCAAGGAAGGAGGAAGGGAAAAAGGGAGGAAAGAAGGAAGGAAAGTTGAAAAGAAGGGAGAAAAGAAGGAAGGAAGGGAGAAAAGAAGGAAGGGAGAAAAGAAGGAAGGGAGAAAAGAAGGAAGGAAGGGAGAAAAGAAGGAAGGAAGGGAGAAAAGAAGGAAGGAAAGAAGGAAGGAAGGGAAAAAGAAGGAAGATAAGATAAGATAAGATATTCCTTTATTATTCCCACAGCGGGGAAATTCACAGGTAGGAAGGGAGAAAAGAAGGAAGGAAGGAAAGAAGGGAAAAAGAAGGAAGGAAGGAAAGAAGGGAAAAAGAAGGAAGGAAGGAAAGAAGGGAAAAAGAAGGAAGTAAGGGAGGAAAGAATGAAGGAAGGAAAGAAGGAAGGAAGGGAAAAAAGAAGGAAGGAAAGAAGGGAAAAAGAAGGAAGGAAAGGAGGAAAGAAGGAAGGGAGGAAAGAAGGAAGGAAGGAAAGGAGAAAACAAGGAAAGAATGTACAAGGGGAGAAAAGAAAGAAGCAAGGAAGAGGGGAAGGAAGGAAAGAAAGGAGGAAAGAGGAAGGGAGTAAAGAGGAAGGGAGAAGGAAGGAGAGATCAGGAGGAAGGAAGGAACAGGAGAATGAGGTCATTTTGACCCAAAGACAGTACCAGGGTTAACAAACCTAAACTGTGAACTGGTTCCACCAGAAAGGAAGATCTGCCTCCCATTTGACTTCTATAAACTCTAGCCCCGTTCACATTGCCAGATACCCCGTGTTTATTACAACGTGAGCGTAGTCAGCCTGGCCAGTCACGCCAGTCACTCTCTCTGCAAATCCTGCTGCTGTTTCAGGGCTAGCATGGATCCATCTGAGCATCTGCTCAGTGTTCTGCACCCAGTGCTGCATCATGCAGGCCAACCAGACAGACAGATCATGTCACGCAGTACCACTCGCTAACGCCTGCTCTCAACTTGTGTTTGGCACCAGGGAGGCAGTGACACCCTTTGCATTTACACTGCCTAGCATGCGGCACACACAAGCTCATTGTCCGGCTGAAGTAGAGTGGAATCTAGAAATGCCTTCTGTGAACCTCGAGTTGTTTTAAAACATTGTTTGCTCCTAAATGCTCATCTGCAAAGTCCCAGTCATTCATCTGCTGCCGGTGGCAGATCTGTGGACGGTGCTGACGGGTTTGTAGCCTCAGAGAAATATCTGGTTAGTTAGTATGTGTGTGTGTATACATATATATATATATATATATATATATATATATATATATATATATATATATATACACACACACACACACATTTATTTATTTTTTTTAGACCAAAAAGGTATAGGCTGAAGCCTCAAGGCTTATTTTGCTTTTATTTAAAACGAAACGAACGAACAAAATAAAGAAATTGAACAAAGAAGAGAAGAAAATAAATGTGGCCACTCACGATTGAGGACAGCATAATTTAGACAGTTGTATATTTAATATCAAGATAATTTATATTAGTGTTCTATATTTATCGATTATTTTAGATTTATAATTTTTTTTTAATTTGTAAATTGAGCTACTTTATTTTAGTTCCTCATCCAGGCATGTGAGTACGTAAAAGATGCATCTGTGTACTTGTGTGTATTTGTATTTGTAGACATGTGGGTTAGTATGATAGAGTACAATTCAGTAACCAATCAAATCAATCAGTTCCTTTTTCTTTTTTGACAAATGTCCTTTTGGGAATTATTTTAAGTAGTTGAGCTCCCATTTAGCTTTCTTTTTTTCTTTCTTTTCAATCCTGTTAAAAACCAGACTCTATGTTAAATCCCACAGGAAAGGCAGAAACCTGTAGGACACCAGACATCACATGTCTCCAAATGCCTCTGATAAGGGTTTAGGACAAGAACTTTCAAATCTGTCCTTGATTTTAGAAGTTTGAAAGGCTAAACGTTGAGAAATATGATCAGTGGTGTTTCTCGTATAAACACTCTTAATTTAAATCAGCTGCAGGTTTTTGGGTCAGCTGGAGGCTGTTCAGAGAAGTTTAAGGACTGCTGTTGATTGTCCACTTTCTGTGCTATGGCAGAGTGAGAAAAACATTAAGAAAAACAAAAGAAGTACAAAAAAACAATTGAGTGTAATATACAGGACTGTCTCAGAAAATTAGAATATTGTGATAAAGTTCTTTATTTTCTGTAATGCAATAAAAAAAAACAAATGTCATACATTATGATTCATTACAAATCAACTGAAATATTGCAAGCCTTTTATTATTTTAATATTGCTGATTTTGGCTTACAGTTTAAGATTAAGATTCCCAGAATATTCTAATTTTTTGAGATAGGATATTTGAGTTTTCTTAAGCTGTAAGCCATGATCAGCAATATTAAAATAATAAAAGGCTTGCAATATTTCAGTTGATTTTTAATGAATCCAGAATGTATGACATTTTTGTTTTTGTGATTGCATTAGAGAAAATCACAATATTCTAATTTTCTGAGACAGTCCTGTAGTATTAAAGGTGATGTTAAGGCTGTTATTTTCAAAAATCAACATGAATGTTAAAAGCCTCTTACTTTGACTTTATCTGTACGCGGCAGATAAATTAGAATGATTTTACTTAAGATGAGAGAAAGCTTGTTCTTAAAGGAATGGGAACATCTAAATAGTTGGGAAGCAATGATTCTAACATGGTCCTAGTCAGGGGTGCACATAGTTGCTCCTCAAGATGTGTTCCTGTTTCAATACACCTGATTCTAATTACGGATCATCATCATCAGCATGTCGTCAGGGTCTGGAAAAGTCTGTTATTGTCTATCAGGGTGTGTTGAAGCAGAGAAAGATCTAAAACCTGCAGGACACCCTGGTCTTAGTGTTGCAGCCTGCCGTCTGTCCAATCAAGACATCCACTAACAGAGACTTAGAAAAGAAAGATCTAATGTTCCATAAGCCACATTTAATTGGTCTTTCTTTCTAAATTTGCTTCTGTAGTGTTGATTTTTAATTCATGTAGTCAGGGAGCGCTGGTGAGACTCTGCAGAAAAACACATGCAACCTCGACTCTGCAGTCTAGATTATCAGGTTTTTGGATGAGAAATATATGCGTCCCCTCCAAAGTGAGTTGGATTCGGTCTCCCCTAATCAGACCAGGTTTCCCCGAAAGGTTTTCCATTATCTATGTAGACCAAATGTTTCCTGAACACCGTCTTGTCAGCTGGCGTTTGAAGGACAACATGTGGCCAAGCACATCATTTCTGCTCAGATTAGGTAGGGGTTCCAGAGAAAACTATGGAGTCTAATAGTTAACATGTGTTTGCTGCTCTTCTATCTGCTCACTCATGTGGAATTTTAATACAACTGAAAACATAACAGCTAACGGTAAGACGCACACACTCTGCCGTGGCTTTACAGAGGAAACAAATGCAACCAGACTGCGTGAGTATAAACATTTTGACGGCGAACCGTCCAGCCCGAAGACGCGGTACAATGACCTCTTACCCAGTCACAGTTGAGATAGGCGACAGTCCTGAATGAGCTCTAGTCTACAACAGACTCTCATGTTATTTCTTGTTTTAAAGCAGTTTAAGGCCCTGTCCCAATCCCCCCCCTAGTCCTACTTTTCAGTCCTACCCCTAAATTTTGCGCGTTCCCGTGAGGGTAGTGGTGTCCCAATTCCTCTTTTCACCTAGGGGGAGTGGAGAAAACGAGTGTAGTGGCTATGAATCTTGCCCTACGGAGCGAGGGATTGCCGATGCTCACTAGTTGAATTAGGGCCAGAAAAATTTCCCAGAATGCTTTTCGTTGACATTTGCGGACTGAATAAAAAAAAAACATGGCAGACATTTCTTATTTTTTTGTGAATAAAATCAATATTGCGAGTTAGTTTCTGCATAAAGATTTCTAGCGAGAAATATATATTTTATATATACTTTCTTTTATATATACTTTCTATATATACTTTTATATACTTTCATAATATTCACTCAGTGAATGTACATAATCACTCGTTTGCCCGTTGTCTTTTTCAAACCTCGCCAGAATAAAGGCCGATTTATGGTTCCGCGTTACACCAACGCAGAGCCTACGGCGTAGGTTGCGTACCCTACGCCATAGGCTCTGCATTGGTGTAACGCGGAACCATAAATCAGCTCCCGAGCCAGCAGGCAGAAATCCCCAAATTTTCGGAGCAAATTTCTTAACAGGCGTAGCTACAACTGTTAGATTTCATCTATTAAACCAACATTTATCTTCCTAAATGATTTATTTCAGCCAGCGGTAATTCTCCACAGAGCTGCAGGTTTCTCCCCCGGGACGACGGCGCAGGTTGACCCGGCCGTGAGCTACTGCTGCTCCGGACCGGCGGCTCTTATCATCGCCGAAAACATCAGATCAAATTTCTTAACAGGCGTTATTTGGATAAACTGAGCCCAGGTTGGGGATCTTAACGGTTAGTTTTACGCCTGAAAAAATATTAAAACTTAATAAAGTGGCATATTAACAGCGCTACAGGTGAAATTAAAACAGCTTTTGTCTCTCAGCTTCCTGATTTTAGGGGTGGTGCTGAAAGTAGGAGTAGTGGGAGTATTGGGACAGGCCCCTGGGAAGATTTCAAGTGCCCTAAAATCTCTCCCTTCTTTTTTAGGGGTAGTGGTAGAAAGTAGGGGGAGTATTGGGATTGGCCCTAAAAGACTAAGTAGTAACCTGTTCATATGTGCAAAAATACAAGCATCAGTTGTTCATGTCAGAATATTGGTCCTTATTAAAGGTCCAAGAATGGTACATATGTAACAATATCTGCAAACTACTTTTTTAGTCAAATCAAACTCATTGAGTCATTTTTTTCCCAGTAGGATTTAAGCAAAAAACGCCTCCTCAACAATGTGTTTCTTTTTTCCAAAGCTGCAGTGAGACAAAGAATACAGCCAGGACACTGTGGGAGACGCTACACGTGGAGACGCGATGGCCACAGAGGAAAATCAGATACAAGCTGGAAATGAAGTATTGACCCAGCATGTTTCACCTCCATCCACTGGTGGAAGAACCAGCAGAGACGGCAAACATGCAAATAACGGGCAGGAAGCATGGCGAGCCTCCGACCAACTGTGGCTTTCAAAACAGCGGAGCAGTCCCTCCCTCGTCTTCTACAGAAAACTGTCCTCCGACAGCGTGAACGGGACCATCCTGGCTGAAGAATATGAGGAATTAAACTATAGCGCAAAAGTCATAAGCACTAAAGAAAAGCTCTTTGCAGACCTGTTGACTGGCAATAACATTGAAGGGATAACGCAGCTGGACACCCCGGGAGACGTTGTAGATGCAGGGGGGAAAAAGCCTGGCAGCCCCCGCTGCTCCTGTGCCGTATCTAGCACGCACACAAGTCCCGACTCCCAGCGTTCCCACAGTCCCAGATCCAGCCCAGGTCAGAGCCGCCACCCCAGCGCCGCTCTCTCCTGCCCTCACAAGAGACACGTACGCCGCGGCAGCCTGCCGGTGTCCATGCTCTTTCACAAGGTAATACGGGAGGACAGTCAGTACCGGAGTTGAGGGGGGATGAGGGGGGATGGCATCCCCCCTGAAATAAAAACAGTCCAAATCATCCCCCCTGTAAAACTGCCATCCCCCCTTTCCATCCCTTATGTCATTTCATCAATGAATGTGGTTTTACTGCTATTTCAACATTTAGAGTAATCACCAGAAAAATAACACCAGAAAAATAACTTATTTGACAATTTTCACCTGTTTCAAGTACATTTTCACTTTAAATAAGTAGGAAAATCTGCCAGTGGGACAAGATTTATCTTCTTATTACAAGCAAAATCTTGTTCCCCTGGCAGATTTTTCTACTTATTTCAAGTGAAAATCTACTTGAAACAGGTGAAAATTGTGTTTTTTTTTCCAGTGATGAGTCTTGTTTTAAGTGTAATGAGATTTATTTTACTAAAATGAGACATTTTAACTAGAAATAGGACAAATATTCTTGTTAAGATTTAGAGTTTTTGCAGTGATCCATTTTATTTATCCTGTGAAGGACAGAGTCATATTGATAAGTTCAGAAAAGTGTTTTTTATTGTTGTGTTTTGATGTATTTGATGTAAGCCCAGTGGATATTTAAAGCTTACAGAAGGCTGCATTTAACTGCTGCTATGTCATTCCTGCAGTATTTCTGCAGGTGTTTTGGTCACTGCTATTATTTGTAATATATTATATTATTTGTAATCAGCACAAATTATCTGTACCCATATGATAAAATCCACCATCCCCCCTGATTGTTTTTTTTACAACTCGAGTACTGATGACAGTACCCTGACTATTATTACTACACACACGATAAGCAGAACAAACTACCCAGTGATTACATGATTAAATGGCTTACACTGTACATAAGGCACTGTTGATTTAGTTTAAAGGTTAATGCACATTCTCTTGAGTTATTTATCCTACCATGTTTTCTGCTTCTAAATACCACCGTACCTGTCCTCCCAGAGCTGTCCCTCCAGTGAGCCCAGCTCTTTGGCGTCCTCGCCCAGCGGCTCTCCCCTTCCCCACAACCGGCAGCGTCACCACAACGGACACGTCCCTCGTCATCACCTCAAAGACGGGTACTCTAGTTTAGAGAGACTCAACAGAAGGCCCCGGGTTAATAAATATTCATTGGAGAAACTATTCTTGCGACGAGCATCGCTTGAAACCATGACAGCAACCCTGGGGTCGTCTTCAGCGGGGATGGGAAGCTGCGGCAGGAGCAGCAGCAGTGATGAAGGTGATGAAGACGTCCTGTCGGATAACGTGGACTTTGTTAGGAATCGCAAAGAGCGTTCCACCGTCCTGGTGAGACGGTTCTTCAAGAATAATCAGAAGGTATTATTTGTCAAAATGTCACTCCTACTGTACAGGACTGTCCAGAAAATTAGAATATTGTGATAAAGTCCTTTATTTTCTGTAATGCAATTTAAAAAAAAAAAAAAAAAAAAATGTCATACATTCTGGATTCATTACAAATCAACTGAAATATTGCAAGCCTTTTATTATTTTAATATTGCTGATCATGGCTTACAGTTTAAGATTAAGATTCCCAGAATATTCTAATTTTTTGAGATAGGATATTTGAGTTTTCTTAAGCTGTAAGCCATGATCAGCAATATTAAAATAATAAAAGGCTTGCAATATTTCAGTTGATTTGTAATGAATCCAGAATGTATGACATTTTTGTTTTTGTAATTGCATTACAGAAAATCACAATATTCTAATTTTCTGAGACAGTCCTGTATATGAACAGCTCTGTTTTAAGTTTTAAGCATTTAAAGGGCACATTTTTGAAATACTCTTTCCCCATAAGGTGACAAAATCGGTATGTACTGGGACCAGAGCGATTGTCAGAACGCTGCCATCAGGACACATCTCAGAGGATGTCTGGGGAGTAGTTGTTCATCATCGATTCTGGCATCCCAGCAAGAAGGATATATGGCCGATGCTAATGCGTGGAGAGGAATTGAGATGCTGCAGAGGGATGCTGCACTCTGTTAGAGTGAAGCTGCTGCAGGTAAGAGAATACCCGTACACCTAACGCATATGCAGCAGTTCACAGTACCAGTGTTTCAGTATCATCAAATAACACAAGGCAAGCCAAGTTTATTTGTATAGCACATTTAATCTACAAAACAAGTCAAAGTGCTTTACATTAAAAGATTTTTAAAGATGCATTAAACAGTAAAAGGGTTTAAAAGCAGAAATTAAAGATGGACATAAGTTTAAAAAATGCAAGGAATAAAAGTTGCAGTGCATTATGGTGGATTACTGAAATGCAGCACTAAATAAAAAGCTTTTTAACCTTGACGTAGAGCAAATGGGAGTTTCAGCAGCCCTGATGCATTCTGGGAGTTTGTTCCACAGGTGAGGAGCAAAAAAGCTAAATGCTGCCTCACCACGTTTGGTACAGAAAGTAGGTGTGACCCTGACGACCTGAGGGTTCTGGTTGGTTCATAATGGACCAGCAGATCAGAGATGTGTTTTGGTCTGAGACCATTCAGAGATTTATAAACCAACAGCAGCATTTTTAGATTATACTTATTCTCTGACAGACAGGAAGCCAGTGTTAAGATCTAAGTTTAAGAGTTATAAGGTCTGCTCTCTTGGTCTCAGTGAGGACTCGGGCAGCAGCGTTCTGAACTAACTGCATCTGTTTGATGGATTCTTTTTTGGGAAACCCGTGAGAACAGTGTTACAGTAGTCCAGTTTACTGAAGATAAAAGCGAGGACAAGTTTTTCTAAGTCCTGCTGAGACATCAGTCCTTTAATACTTGATATGTTCTTTAGTTGATAATAGGCTGACTGCACTACTGTCTTAATGTGGTTGTTAAAATTCAGGTCTGTGTCTGGAACCACTCCCAGATTTCTGGCTCGGCTATGGGTTTTTAGCTTTACTGCTTAGAGCTTGACTTTTAATATTTAGCTCTGCTACAGAAACTGTTATATCTGTTTTGTCTTCTTTGTTTAACTTACTTTAAGAAAATTCTGACACATCTACTCTTTAATTTGATCAATGTGTCCGATCAATGTTTGAATTGGATTACAGTCTCCTGGGGAGATTGTTGTATGGATTTGTCTGTCATCTGCGTAGTAATGGGAACACAGTAACGGCTGGTAACATGGTAGCATAAAGCTGTTCAACAGAAGCCCCAAAATTGAAACTTGGGAAATCCACAAAACAGTCTCTGACTGAAATGTTGCCACTATCTGTATTGGAGCGGATGTTATTAAGGACCTTTACCAGAGCTGTCTCAGTGCTGTCTCAGGGCTGTCATGTGGCTGGAGATCTGCCCGGAAGACATCAAAATAGTTATTTAGTATCAGGAGGTTATACAGCTGTTGGAAAAAAAACACTTTTTCTTTGATTTTTACCAAGAAAGAGGAGGTTTGATACAGGCATATCTGTTCATAAGTGACCTGTCTAGTTCTTTTTTAAAAGTGGCTGAATGACGGCTGTTTCTAAGCACTGAGGAAAGATACCTGAAAGGAGAGACATATTTACAATGTCTAGATCAGGGGTCGGCAACCCAAAATGTAGAAAGAGCCGTATTGGAGCAAAAACACAAAAAACAAATATGTCTGGAGCAGCAAAAAATTAAATGTCTTGTATAAGCCTTAGAATGAAGACAACACATGCTGCATGTTTCTATATTAGTTATAACTGGGGGAAGATTTTTTTTTTCATTATGCACTTCGAGAAAAAAGTCGAAATGTTGAGAAAAAAGTCGAAATGTCAAGATTAATGTTGAAGTACAATCTTGAGAAAAAAGTCGAAATGTCGAGAAAAAAGTCAAAATGTTGAGAAAAAAGTCGAAATGTCGAGATTAAAAAGGAAAGGAAAAAGGAAGAGAAAAAAAGAAGAAAAAATTAAAAAAGCTAAAAAAATTAAAAAAAGCAAAAAAAGAGGAAAAAAAGAGAAAAAAGAAAGAAAAAAACAAGAAGAAAAAAAGGAAAAAAAAAAGGTGAAACATTTTTGAAAAAGCTCCAGGAGCCACTAGGGCGGCGCTAAAGAGCTGCATGCGGCTCTAGAGCTGCATGCGGCTCTAGAGCTGCATGCGGCTCTAGAGCCGCGGGTTGCCGACCCCTGGTCTAGAAGGTCTAAGGCCATATAGTGTGCAACACTTTAAAAAAAGCCCTGTTGGCAGAGTATCAAGGCAGCGAGTGGTGGAGTTCAGGTGAATTATGATGTAATCCAGGTTCTTATGAGTTACTGGACAAAACTGTGTCACGGTTTCTCTGATTGGACGCGGAGGCTGCACATATCTGTCTAGCATAGGAACAACCAAAGTGTTACCGTTCACAGGCTGCTACGTATTTAATGGTTGAACAGATAACCACCGTCTACTGCGCTGCCCCTTTTATGTCTCGTTTTATGTCCAATATTAAACCTTATTTCATTTTTTATTTGATTTAAAGCTCATTTAACACATGTAAAAAGACTGATTTTTGTTGTTTTCTCACTTAACTTTTTTTTATTTTAGAAAATTTAAACAAAAAAAGCATTCTCCAAAACTGGCTTATAGTAATAAAGCAATGAATAAATGCCTTTCATAACTACCTTAAGATAAGGGTTATTAATGTCCATTTGTAATGGATTTATCATTGTTGTTACAGTTTGAACTATTCAGTCTTTAACTGGGATATTTAATATATTGGTGGCTGATGCATTCTTAATAGATATTCAAGAAAATTGAATTATAAGATTAATAGTCTTGCTCAAAAATTGAATTTCAGAGCATTCTGGGGACTTGAAATACCACCCAAACCCTGCTCTGAATTGTAATTTTGTTTTCCTATTTGCAAGGCTGTCACAAAAGTCACAAAGAGCAGGAGAAAACAGTCCAAGGCTCTGCTTCACTCAAGTAAACACACATGATTTTTTTAGTGCAAAAGCAGCAAAAATGTCTTTAATAAGCCCCAACACCATATTGTTGTATTTTCAAATGTCATGGCATTGAGTTTTTATGTACTATGTACTGTGTTTGGACAAAAACGCAGTACTCACTGCAGCAGCACAAGAGTATTTTGATTAATTCTTTGTCCAGTGGAAGAAAATTGTTCTTGGCTTGTGATTGTCTGTTTGTGTTGAAAAGTTATGTAAGATTAATAATTTATACGAGGAATACGTAAATAGCCGAACACAAATGCATGAATATGCACAACCCTACACACACACACACACACACACACACACACACACACACACACACACACACACACACACACACACACTTAAACACACACACACACACACACACACACACACACACACTTAAACACACACACACACACACACACACACACACACTTAAACACACAAACACACACACACACACACACACACACACACACACACACACACACACACACACTCTTAAACACAGGCTCTTTGTTCAGGGTAGGCCCCTCCTGTGGAAAAATGTTTTATTCTGTGTTAGTTACGCTACCATATTACTGACAGACTGAATGACTGAGCCTTGTGTGCGTGTGTGTGTGCGTGTGTGCGCGCGCGTGTGTGTGTGTGTTGTGCGCGTGTACGTGTGTGTGTGTGTTTGTGCGTGTGTACGTGTTCCATACTGATTTAGAGTCTGCATTAAATTTACATCCATAGAAATGTGACAGTGGGTGAGTTAGGAAGAAGGAGAAGATAGATGACAAGAGACGGAGAAAAACTCACTATACTAGAGAGCTGTACTCAAGTTTCCAAGCAGGACTTTTTTTTTTTTCTTCTTTCTTTTTTACAATAATGGAAGCCTGTTACGGGAGCTCTCCAGCCTTTGGAGCCCTTTCAGCCACAGTTTAAAGAATATACTGCTTTTCCTTACCTAGGCAGTAAGTAATAAACCGTGCCTTTTAGTCCTCAGGCTTCTGACGTGTGGAGAATTAACTGCATCACACAGGATGCTTTCTTCTTGTTTTTTTTTGTTATCTTCTTCCTGTAGAAACGCAAAACACACAGACTGAAACCCAGTGCTTTGAGGGGAAAAAACAGCAAGTTATTGCAGGCTGTGCAGGGTAATCGTAACACTTGGCTTGTTACTGTACTGCTCGATAGAATAACGGGTTAGAGCCTGAATTTAATTTGTGAAAACCAGTTAGTGGATATAAAGATATAAATCAGGTCCTCATGGGAATTGGAAGTAGAGGAGGGAATAAGAAGGCACATGAGGGTTGGTGTAACAGTACATTTTATTTTGAATATGCACTGTTGTGGTGTGGGTATAGAGCAGGGGTCGGCAAACCGCGGCTCTAGAGCCGCATGCAGCTCTTTAGCGCCGCCCTAGTGGCTCCTGGAGCTTTTTCAAAAATGTTTGACCTTTTTTTCCTTTTTTTCTTTTTTTCTCTTTTTTTTCTTTTTTCTTTTTTTCTTCTTTTTTCCTTTTTTTCTTCCCTTTTCCTTTCCTTTTTAATCTCGACATTTCGACTTATTTCTTGACATTTCAACTTTTTTCTCGAAATTGTACTTCAACATTAATCTCGACATTTCGACTTTTTTCTCGACATTTCGACTTTTTTCTCGACATTTGGATTTTTTTCTCAACATTTCGACTTTTTTCTGGAGATTATACTTCAACATTAATCTTGACATTTCAACCTTTTTCTCGACATTTCGACTTTTTTCTCGACATTTCAACTTTTTTCTCAACATTTCGACTTTTTTCTGGAGATTATACTTCAACATTAATCTTGACATTTCGACCTTTTTCTCGACATTTCGACCTTTTTCTCGACATTTCGACTTTTTTCTCAACATTTCAACTTTTTTCTCGACACTTCGCCTTTCGCCATTTGCCTTCATTCTAAGGCTGATACAAGACTCCTTTTTTTGCGGCTCCAGACATATTTGTTTTTTGTGTTTTTGGTCCAATATGGCTCTTTCAACATTTTTGGTTGCCAATCCCTGGTATAGAATAAATAGATATGTACTCGTCTTGGTTCATGTGTCGCCACAACAGAGACGTGTTCTGTATAATGTCTGGTGTGTGGAGGAGGCTTGTCAACTCGCACCATAAAAACACACGCACTTAACACTTATGTGCCTGCTGCAGTGTGGTTTTTGAGTTTGCCACAGTGTTTTTATGAATCCTTTGCGGTCATAGAAATACAGGCTGTGTAAAGTCCAGGGAGAGCTGCGTTAATAATGAGTCTATTGAAAACGGAGGAGCTGCCAGCAGTTCCCTTGTAAAAACACAACCCAAGTTCCTCCAGTGAGGGGTCACCAAAGAAACTCTGACAACACTCGGCAGCATTGAATGAGGAAAAGCTGTGGCAGAATGTTCATCAGGATCATAAAAGAGAAAACCAGAAAATGGGAGGAAGTAATTCCATTCAATCCAGGAGAAGTCATGCAGTTAGAAACGCAGTTAACAAAAACAAAACACAATACTTGTATTCCTCTGCACTTTTGACTACATGTGAATAGGTGGAGCATGAGAGTATAGATACAGTGTTAAAGAAGAAAGTAATGTTTGCTGAACAACTTTAAAAACATGTGTCTACACACAGAATTTATCCTCTGCAGGCCTCATGTATCTGCCGTTTAGAGCTGACGCTGCAGTGATCATGCCCAGGACTTTTCTGGAGGAATCCTGTGGACTTGTGTGTGTTTGTTGCTACAACTAATGAAACCAGCCAAAGAACACAGGATTGTATGAGCATCGCTAACAACCCTCACCAAGGAGTAGGTGAGGGGCAAAGCTCTAGCAGAAAAAGAGATTTTTACAGTGGAAAAAAGAGAAAATCTACCAGGGGATAAATGTGAGAAATGTGAGGGCTGTTTGAAACGGAAAAAACAGAGCAAGGAAGAAAAATATTTTTCTCTTGTTGTTTTGAGTGTTTAATATTAATTTGAATATAACTACTAAGTGTATATAAAACTCAGTATTCAATATTTTTTGCCTCTGATCCTCGACGCAACCACAAAAACTGTGGTTTTAATGATTCTGAATGTTTTATCCTCTGTGTTAAAATCTTCTAACTTTTATGCAGCTATTTCTGAGGACAGTTCAGGAGTAGAGAATTTGGGGCCAGTTGTGTAGATAAAGTACTTTCAACCAAAGAGAACAGATAAAATAATGCTGTACCCATTATGTTTAATGATTTTGGACATTTTGTTGGGATTTTTTTACGTCTCATAAAGCTTTTTATGCTGCCGTTTGTCCTTCAACCGTATAATGTTTCCAAATGTATCCCTTATCTGGATTTAACAATAGCAATTCCAACTAAACTGCCAGTGTTTCCTGTCAACACTGTTAATACTCTCGGTTTACTCATCTGTGCATCTGCAGGGTTTTTTGATTGTTTGTTTGTGTAGAACTGTTGCTCCATTATGCTGCATATCAGCAATAAGAAATGTTTCATTCCACCTGACTGGTTTAACAGTAAGGATGAAACATTCTTCTGAAGCATTTCATTGTTCCGGTTGGCTGAATCTACCAATCAGAGCCCAGCTCAGTCCTTTTATTTAACGCACAGTGATGTCGGTGTGAGCTGTAAATGACCAGCTAACTACTTTACAACAAGCAGTAAAGGTTGAAAGATGGATGCCTGTAAACACGTCTTATTCTACTAACTGTTCATGCAAGCACTTTTAAGGAACAGGGATGTATTTTTCTCTCAAGGGACATTCTGTTTTTTCCTGTTTCCCCTCAATATCTTGTCTTGTCATAAGTAGACAAACAGCAATGTTTTCAGCTCTAATCCAGGATTGTTTATGATGGGAAAGTGAATAAAAGTGTCTCGTGGTGTCTGTCGCACACTGTTCTCCCCATAGTCTTGAAACGGCCCCTGGGAGTTTGTTAGGAGCAAAAAAAGAACTGCAGCTGTAACTTAAGTCACAGATGTTAAATGTCAGTATTCTGTTGTTATTTAAATAGATTTAAATTCCCATTTTCTTATATTTTTTCTTATTGAGCTGTTTGGCTTTTGTTTGTTCTCTTAACATATCTGAAAGAAGTCCCCCTTTAAGGCTCATTTATGGTCCCTTACATAGGTAAATGTCATATGTCACTGCCTTCATACTTTTATGCATTTTTTTAATGTTGCGTTGGTTAAGTCTGTTTATACCACGGTCTGTGTGAATACTCCATTCTGATTGGCTGGCAGGTGGAGGTTAAAAGTGATAACCTCCACCTAGAAAACAAGTTTGGTCAAATTGCCTGGTAACTTTAATATCATTGCGCTGGATCAACTGCCAGGTGGTAACCACGGTAACAGAGATCCAGAGAAGAAGAGCCGGCTACTGCAGGACGGCGACATGAGTGATTTTGTCATTTCTTTTGATTTATTTGGTGAATTTAACAATTTTGATGACTGGGATGCAGAAGAGGAGAGACAAGAAAATAGTCAACACTGTGTCCATTGTATAAGGCAGGGGCGCCTCCAAAAATTTTTCATAGGGGGGGCCAGATGGGGCCACTTAAATTCTTGGGGTGGAACCAAAACTAAAAGCCATCATTACAGGATTTTATTATACAGGACTGTCTCAGAAAATTAGAATATTGTGATAAAGTTATTTTTTTTCTGTAATGCAATTAAAAAAACAAAAATGTCATACATTCTGGATTCATTACAAATCAACTGAAATATTGCAAGCCTTTTATTATTTTAATATTGCTGATTATGGTTTACAGTTTAAGATTAAGATTCCCAGAATATTCAAATTTTTTGAGATCTGATATTTGAGTTTTCTTAAGCTGTAAACCATGATCAGCAATATTAAAATAATAAAAGGCTTGCAATATTTCAGTTGATTTGTAATCAATCCAGAATGTATGACATTTTTGTTTTTGTAATTGCATTACAGAAAATCACAATATTCCAATTTTCTGAGACAGTCCTACTGTTGCAGTATACAGGCTCAGAAATACTTAAAGAAACACTTACTGATATGCTTTTGGCCCAAATGGTTTGGGATGAAACACATAACTGACGATAGAATCTATGTGACCGGCAAGTGTTTTTTTTTTTTTTAATTGAGGCAAGTGGGGTGGCCAGCAAATTTGTAGGGGGGCCGTGGCTTCGCGTCGGACGGTTCACGCCCCCGCGTCGTCCATATATTTATGATAATGTACACCCCGTCGGGCATTATCCCTTACTCATCCCCTAGTGGGCAGTGCTGAGTTCAGAGTTCATTTCCGTGTTTTGAGTCAGTTTCAGTCACCGGTTGGTGGTGGAAATGTTCAACTACAAAGTGTTTGCAACTGCCCAAAAACACCTGAAGAAGAAGAAGAAGAAGACAAATAAGAATCAGTGTCAGCAAACATGGCGACGGTGCAGGAGATCATGATAATGCATGCTCTTAGAAAGAGACTCAAAAAGGGGCAGCGCAGTAGACGGCGGTGGTCTGTTCAATGAAGATGAATAGAAACTGCAAATTCATCTTCTTCTCTGGCTTGATCCTTTTGCTGGTTGCATGTAAGCTGTACTGCTCACCACTGCCCCCTGTGGTTTCCGCTGGTATTTCTCTGTATGCTGCATCCAGCGACAAATCTGCGAAGGCCCTGAAAACGCACTAAATGACGTGAGTAAACTAAGCAGGAAACGAATGAAAGGCTCCGCCTTCTGCGTCGAGTGTAAATTGACCTTTAAGCTTTAAATTCTGTCAGCATTTCGTTTTGGAAACAAACCTCACTTTCATAATGTATTATAGGAATTACTTGAAAGATTATGTGCACTATGCATATCATCACTTTTTGTAACTGTGACCTTGTCTCTATGGAATATTATACCTTTTTATAGCTTGAAAAAGCTAAACATAATTCCCACCCCCTTCACCAGAACACAAAGTGGTATTTTTTTGATCCATTAAAACAACAGTCTCTATGATATGAATCATATCCTTTCTGGTAAGACTGAAAGACAGAGAATAGGGGAGCTTATCAACTTGGTCTTAAGATAATAAAGCCCACTCATATGTACCCATACACTTTACAATTAGTTATTTTTCCTTTCGGCTTGAGAAGTTAAGTACAATAGTGAAATGAAGCAGCCTTCAACACAGTATTTTGATCAAATTAGTGCCTTTAATCAACATCTTGTTTATTCAGGGGAGGCATTGAAATATGAGACTTGGCTGTGGTGGAAGTTTATACCAAACCAAGTTTCTGACTACTCCATTTATGAATGACTTTGTGATAGTGAAATAGATGTTTCTGGAACAAATTGGAGCAAGGCTTGTGTTATAACTTAAAGTAGCTCTGCTGCTGCTGCTTTATGGATGGTGCCTCGCTTTGGCATCAGCTTGGATTCTTTCTCGTAAGCATTAACTAGGCTGTCCGAAGCAATGCAATTAAAATGCAGCCTTTGGCGTACACAAATTCTTGTTTGCTCTTTTCAGATTAAACTCTTTGCTGGTTTAAAGATCCGGGCAGGTTATTTAAGAGCTCATGTAATAACTCCTGCAAACAAACCCAGATTGTGGTTCCCAATTAGTGCTTGTTTGGAAGGTTGTGCGTCCAGATCAAATATCCGTGCTCAGTGCCAGACGTTGTCATGTGAGTTAGGTTTAGTGATTGATTTTCCACATTATTGCCTTGAGCTAATAATAATAATAATTAAAAAAAAAACTCAAATACAACAAAATTCTTGATAGGACCAAGTTGAATGATCCAAACTCAGTTAACCCTTGTGCTGTCTTTGGGTCAAGGAAGGAGGAAGAGAAGAGGGGAGGAAAGAAGGAAGGAAGGGAGAAAAGAAGGAAGGAAGGAAGGAAGGAAGAAAAGAAGGAAGGAAGGAAGGAAGGGAGGGAGGGAGGGAGAGAGAAAACAAGGAAGGAAGGGAGAAACGAAGGAAGGAAGGAAGGGAAAAAGGAAGGGAAGATGGGAAGGAAGGAAGGAAGGAAGGAAGGAAGGAAGGAAGGAAGGAAGGAAGGAAGGAAGGAAGGAAGGAAGGAAGGAAGGAAGGAAGGAAGGAAGGAAGGAAGGAAGGAAGGAAGGAAGGGAGGAAGGGAGGAAGGAAGGAAGGGAGGGAGAAAAGAGGAAGGGAAGAAGGAAGGAGAGAGCAGGAGGAAGGAAGGAAGGGAGGGAGGGAGAAAAGAGGAATGGAAGAAGGAAGGAGAGAGCAGGAGGAAGGAAGGAAGGAAGGAAGGAAGGAAGGGAGAAAAGAGGAAGGGAAGAAGGAAGGAAGGAAGGAAGGGAGAAAAGAGGAAGGGAAGAAGGAAGGAAGGAAGGAAGGGAGAAAAGAGGAAGGGAAGAAGGAAGGAAGGAAGGAAGGGAGAAAAGAGGAAGGGAAGAAGGAAGGAAGGAAGGAAGGGAGAAAAGAGGAAGGGAAGAAGGAAGGAGAGAGCAGGAGGAAAGAAGGAACAGGAGAATGAGGTCATTTTGACCTGAAGACAGTACCAGGGTTAAGGTGAAGGATTACTAATGTTTGAAATGACTTAAATTGTAAGAACTGACTGAGCTCGCCCTCATGCAGTAAGTGTTTATTTACAACACACATATTACATGAATCCACACATGCATCATGTTTAACAAAGAGACATTCATTCAGTTACATGCTGTGCTTAGGCAATAGTGTACAGAGTAAAGAACTGTGGGGGAGAAGGTGAACAAACATTAAGAAATATTGTACCTGTTGCAAGACACCTGCCACTGTTGCCATCAAGGTATGCACTTTTAAACGTCAATGAACGAGTAATGCAACTTTCAGTTGTCCCAATGTGTCACACGGAATGAAAACATTCATACTTCTTACTAACTATTAAAGAATTTTGAAGAGATTCTTCTGAACTTTCATTCTCATGCCAATCTAGTTTTTAGCATGCCATTTAACACACTCACACTTTTTCTTTACGTGTTGCAAGACATCCTGAGGAAAGTCAGGCGTCAGTGCTGGGGATTTCTGCTTTTTATCAGCATGGACTGATAGGGTGGAGCTTTAAGGCTAATTTGAATGCGCTGTGATCGATGGCAGGAACAAGTAAGAAAAGCTGCTTGGGTGTTCTGCTGTTGCTGTTAATATTGAAGATTTGACAGTCAGATTCACTCAGCCCTCAGTGTCGAAAAATGTTTACTGATGACATTGCAGTGTCCCAATAACAATGATGGGTAAGACCAGTACTGGAATTGAGGGGGGATGGGGGGGGGACGGCATCCCCCCCTGAAATAAAAACGGTCCAAATCATCCCCCCTGTAAAACTGCCATCCCTCCTTTCCATCCCTTATGTCATTTCATCAATGAATGTGGTTTTACTGCTATTTCAACATTTAGAGTCATCACCAGAAAAATAACTTATTTGACAATTTTCACCTGTTTCAAGTAAATTTTCACTTGAAATAAGTAGGAAAATCTGCCAGTGGGATAAGATTTATCTCCTCATTACAAGCAAAAAAATCTTGTTCCACTGGCAGATTTTTCTACTTATTTTAAATGAAAATCTACTTGAAACAGGTGAAAATGGTTGTTTTTTCCAGTGATGAGTCTTGTTTTAAGTGTAATGAGATTTTTTTACTAAAATGAGACATTTTAACTAGAAATAAGACAAATATTCTTGTTAAGATTGTGAGTTTTTGCAGTGATCCATTTTACTTATCCTGTGAAGGACAGAGTCATATTGATAAGTTCAGAAAAGTGTTTTTTATTGTTGTGTTTTGATGTATTTGATGTAAGCCCAGTGGATATTTAAAGCTTACAGAAGGCTGCATTTAACTGCTGCTATGTCATTCCTGCAGTATTTCTGCAGCTGTTTTTTTTTTTACAACTCGAGTACTGGGTAAGACACAGGTCTGCACTCCTAATTTCTGGACTTCTACTTTGCAAATTTGACCAAAGATTTGCCACTAAGCTAACTATAAAATCCGCCCCCGTTCCAAACATTTATCTGGGAGACCCTGTGTGCAGGATTGGGCGCCCAGTTTTCTCTTTTTGTATGTTTTCTCGCTACTGAAGCAGTGAGTCTTCTGGCACATGGAGCTGCAGCCGCCCACCTGCCAAACCCACTTCCCTGACACCTACTCTTTTGTCGTGCAGAAAATGAATCGAGTAAAAGTGGGTTTCCCACTTTAGTAAAAAGCATGAGTTTGCATTCACTGTGCATGACTCGGCAGCTCTGGTCATTATTAGTTATTTGGTTTTCAGAATGTGGGCTGCAAAAGCTGAGAAGACATTTTTTCTAACAGTAGCTTCCCACTACCAGCTGATGATGTTGTCAAGTCAAAAGCTCATTTAATCTGCAGTATAACTGTTACATTGGAATATCGCTGACGTATTATTAGGGTCCGAGCACTTACAGTGCGAAAGCCCTATTGTATCTGTAGGAATTTTTTATTTATTTTTTTCCCTCGTTTTCCTTTCGACCAAATGAGGGCCTTTTTTCCCCCTAAACGTGCCCCAAAAGTCACCAAATCTTGCACGCAAGCCAGGCCTGGCGAAAAGTTTGATATTTAATGGTTTGCATTAATGGGCGTGGCCTAATGGCTCAACAGCGCCCCCTAGAAAACTTTGTGCCTCAAGCCCCACAATACGGTTTGACGTACATGCACAAAAATCGGTACACACCTGTATCATGTCACAACTTAAAGAAAAGTCTCTTGGTGCCATGTCCGAAACCCAACAGGAAGTCGGCCATTTTGAATTAATTGTGTAATTTTGGCGCAATTTATGCCATTCCTTTGGCCATTAATACGGCCCGAACCGTAACGTGCACCCAGGTGCGTTATACATCAAAATGTGCGTCTAGATCCTGCAATGATGTGCATTACTTTTCTCTTTCAAAAGCGTTACCGTGGCGACGATAGAAGCCAAAAAGCGCTAACCCCCCCCCCCTCATCTGATTGTTCCATATTTGATAGTCCCTACTTTCTGCCATAACTTTTGAATGGTTTGATATAGAGAGTCGTGGGTAGTGTCATCCGCTAAATGTCCAGGCCTGAAGAATCTACATCAAGTCATACAAGCTTCCACTGCAGCCTGAACGTGCACATGGGTGCGAGGGCCCGTTCATCGCTGCTTGCAGCTTTAATTAACTCTTCTTCCTTCATTTTCTGGTACAAACATGTATGGATGAATTACTGAGAAATTGAACTTCCACAGTATAGAAGATTCGCTGTTTCTCAATACCAAGTACACATAGGCTTGTATGGCGTGGTAAACTTGGTAGTTCGTACTTGGCATGTACGACTTGATAGAATGTACTTTGTTAAATGGGAGCATGCAATTCAACATTTTTGCCTTTGGGACATCCATATACTTGATGTCATCATGTTTCAATCACTTTAGTTGAACATAAAAGAAACCCTGAACATTAATGAAACTCAAAATAGACCGTGGACTCCTCAGGCTCAAGTGTTTCCTACTGTGTTTTGTCATGGGTTTAATGCTTTTGTATTTCAGCTGTGATATAAATAGAGTTTGGTTAGGGGTGAAATGAAACAAACTCAACATTGAAGGAACACTTTCAAACAGGCTTTAACTTGATAAACAAAAAAAGTGATGCTAAAAGGACTACATTTTACCATTAAAACAGCATAAAATTACTTTCCCATACAACAGCCAAGTTATTCCTTTCTCCTCTGCCATTACTTCCACCCATCGTTGTGAGATGCATTCTGGGATACTTTACTGCCCATGTCCATGCAAGTCTTTTGTGGATGTGTCTTCTATAAGATGCAAATGTTAATGTTTCACAAGAGAAGTAGGAACAAGTGCCTGGTGGGTGGGCACATGGATGGAGATGGCTTAGCATATTTCTATGATCTTCCATTCCCTGAATTAGGACAATGTTGTAAAGTCATACCCAAGGCAAATTTAAGGTTGTAGGATTTTTTTTTTTTTTTTTTTTGGTGGCAAAAATGTCAATATATGCAGTTTTGAAGATGAAAGTTGTGATTTCTGGGATTAGTTACTGTTGGATTGGGACTAAAAGTACACAATGTAGCCATATGAAGATCAAAATTCAATACAAAAATAGTCTGAAAACTGTGTGAGTTATTCAAAGTCTTTAATATTAAATAAAGTAAAACTAATCAAAGCCCAAACTGTTACCCTAGATACCCCCCTGTCGCTTAATTTCTATAACTTTTAAGATGGCATCATTTCAGCTGAAAGCCTGCCTGGAAGGGTTTTTATAAGCTGTGCTGTTACTGTAGATCAAGCAAAAGTGTTTCCTGTGTCCACAGGCGCAGCTGCCTTTTGTTTGAGCACAGATTCAAGACCAAGTGGTGAATTTATCCATAATATCCTTTGTCTTTTATCAGATTGCAGCTTTTATTACCAGGCACCAACATTCAGAATATTCATTTAAAGCATCACTATTATATATGTATTATATATGTATTATATATGTAACTTTCCCACCTTAATCTAATATTTCATCATCATCATTGTGATGGAACATCAACTTCCAACAGGTTTAATGAACCTCTGTCATGGTCTGAGGGGTCTGTATCGCCTTCACTGGCACTATGTAACTTTGAGGAGCATGGTAGGAACCCTTCCACACTAAAAAACTACACATTTTTACGGCTTTGACTGCTTTACGGCATACGTCACTTCCCCCTCCTTCCCGATTTGTAGTGGAGACCAAAGCTGGGCGGGGCGTGGAGCGCAGAGCTCAGCAGAAGCTGGTATCATGGCCCAAGCAGCGGAAAAACCCAAGAAAATACAAGTTTTATCGGAGGAGGCGAAAAAAAGAAAGCGGGAGAGTAACAAGCTAAATGCCCGGACAAGAATAAACATTGTCCCGGCGTTCACTCGCTGGCGTGAGCTGAAAGACGAGGAGGGATGTCCGACAAGAGAGACAGAATTGTTATGATACAAATGTAAATGTAGAGTTCTATGTTCAATAAGAATCAAAATTAGAATGTTTTCACATACAGGGGATTCGTCTTGGGTTCTAGTATTTTTCCTGAGAGCTGTAAAATTGTGCAGGGCTGATCTGCAAAATATAAGGAATGGTCATTCTGTTATTCACAGGTTATAAAGTATTTTTTTATTCTGTCAGTAAGTATGTTGGACTAGCGTATGAGTTTGTAGTTTGGGGCGCATTATCTGGCTGAAACAGGACGGGGGGGCGGGGGAGACTTCACTAAGAAAAAAACCAAGTTGAACTTAGTGATTTTCAACATAGTCATATTATATTGTTTAGCCAAAAATAGATGCATTACCTCTTCGCTATCCATCCTGCAAACGACCGCTGAAAACAGAAAAGTAGTTTCTGCGACGGGGACGGGGGTTTTCCGGCAGTACGCGCTGGTGCTCATGGGAAATGTAGTTCTTTCTGGTAAAGCACTACCGCTTTGGTCCAAAGGAGCCGCCAAACTCAACAAAAGCTGAAAGTTACATTGTGCTGCTTTAGATATAAAGAGACAAGTGTAACTAAAAGGATTTCATAAGGATACTGAGCTAGCAGTTCTCAATTATCATCAAACACACACACACACACACACACACACACACACACACACACACACACACACACACACACACACACACACACACACACACACACACACACACACACACACACACACACACACACACACACACACACACACACACTCTCATCTTACTTATTTATTTAGTCATTTGTGTGTGTTGTGCCACTGTAGAAAAAATGTGCCGAGCACAGCACTTTTTTGCCCAGCTGAGTGCGACGGCTTAGCCAGAGATTAGGAATGCGCGTGCGTTGAGCAACACTCTCGTTCAGTCAGGTGTTTTCTTAAACAAAAAAGGGCGCAGGGCTGTAAATATCAAGCATACCTTTTGTGAGCAGTTCTGTTTCTCCAGATTCCCCGTGGGACTCGGTGTGACCTCAAAGATGTTTGAACAAAGAGAGACTTCATCTAGTTTTGCTGCGCTTGACAGTTTTACCCACATCCACTGCACGGGAGCACACGGCTGTAGTGTTTTGTTTGTTTTTGTGAAATGACAGAAGTGTGTCAAAACTTCACGTGGATGCATTTTCACATCTTGGGGTTTAATTGTGTGCGTGTGCATGAATGTGTGCGTTGTTAGCTCCGGTCTGTCACATCCGTGTGACATTGTGGGGACATCACACCCCTGCAGAGGTTGGGATTGTGCAGGTAGAGACATCCAGAGGCCCGGCTGCTTCAACATGTCCATAAACAAATAATTTTGCATAGATTGTTCCATAACTTGTTATGTAAAACACTCCAGTGTAATATTTCATGGCCTGCGTGTGCTACTTATGGTATAACATGAATGGTGATAGTTTTCCATGTGGAATTTTAATTCAAATACTTAAAGGAGCATGAGGCTCCTTTTAAGAAATGAGACTCTATAGCGCCACCCTTCACCACGACGGCCGTCGGGGGTACTGCAGCCAACAGTGAAGCCGGCACGGGAGAACGGGGAGAACGTGCATGCAGCGTCATGTGACGTCACATCCACAGGACAGCGCGGGAAATTCCGGTCACAATTTCAGCACATTTTGCAGCACACAGCCTGTTCAAGGCAACGGAGAGATACACTAGAGGGCTCATTCTTTTTGGTTTGGAACGCTTCATCTGACATTATTACTAGAAAACTTAAAACGTATACGCATTTTTTTCATAAATCCTGCCTCAATCCTGCCTCATGCTCCTTTAATATTAATGTCAATTTAGGGCTCTTTCCCAGTTTGAAGACGTAAATCCTGCCATGGTGACAAAATTCTAAATCTTCTGCTTTTCTCACCTCTCCCAGCTTCTGCCTTGTGTTGAGCAATCTGATGTCGGCAACCAGTCTACATGGCTGACACATGCATCATCTTCTTTATCTACCTCTTCATCTATGTGAATATATTCCTGAGATAGAAATAAAGGGTGGATGAGAGCCAGAAACACTCCCAAAAAACATACGAATCTTAAGAGGAACCAGATGTGATTATTTCATTATTGTTCAATACTAGGGATGTAAAATACTAAGCTAGAGGACTGTCTCAGAAAATTAGAATATTGTGATAAAGTCCTTTATTTTCTGTAATGCAAAAATGTCATACATTCTAGATTCATTACAAATCAACTGAAATATTGCAAGCCTTTTATTATTTTAATATTGCTGATCATGGTTTACAGCTTAAGAAAACTCAAATATCCTATCTCAAAAAATTAGAATATTCTGAGAATCTTAATCTTAAACTGTAAACCATAATCAGCAATATTAAAATAATAAAAGGCTTGCAATATTTCAGTTGATTTGTAATGAATCCAGAATGTATGACATTTTTGTTTTTTTTAATTGCATTACAGAAAATAAAGAACTTTATCACAATATTCTAATTTTCTGAGACAGTCCTGTACATTAATTTCCCAGTTGAGGTGTCAATCAGAAGGTGTATTTTACAAGTTTGAAAGAAGAGGAAAAGACTGCTCTGGTTTCACGTGACCTACTGTTGCTCAGAAATCACGACATCCTTGAGCTTGAATGTCTTTGGATGTTTTCCTTGACTCTTCACACTATCCTTCTAGTCAATCTGGGGTTGAATTTCTTATTGAGGCCATGTCCTGGGAGGCTGGTTACAGGCCAATGGACCTTTTTTTTTTTTTTTTTACTTTTAATAACATTTCCAGCTGTAATAGGAGAAATATGAAGCTGGTTGGAGCTTTTATCTTTTCATGTGCATCTTTTTCCCCCCCTGAGCTGCTCAGACAGCATTCTTCCTCGCTCCCTCTGATCCATGTTCACTATGGACAACACAATGATACCAAAGCTACGTCACAATGCGTCCCCCTGTAAGTAGACTGAATGGCAGATGAATTTCATTCATAATTTAATTTGTTTACACTATCACATTACACGGCTTTAGTATCACACAAAAGGGCAGCAGGAATACAAGGAAATGTCTTGTAATTTAATCACTTCTTCAGAAGGACTGAAACATTGTTTTCAGTGGATTGTAGAAAAAATAAATCAACAAATCAAAATGTTGGCGTCATATACAGTTACAGCATGCTAGGGCAGTAATGTACACCACATTACGTGAAGCTTGCAGGATGATGCAGTGATGCTTTTAATTGCATCTTCTCTTTTGTGTAGGAGTATCAACAGTAATCGCCAATTATTATTTGAGCTTGATGCTTAATCATAGTTTATAAACTTTTTGATCTTTATTTATGAACATCCGCTTCCTTTTGATCTCATGCATTTTTCTTTTTAAGATTAAGCATAATGTCTGGATTTAAAAAGGAATGGATGTTATCTTTGGCAAAACTGATCCGTTAGTGCCATCTAGTGGTTGAGAGCATATTTTCTCCTACTGTTGAATGAGGATGCTAAATACTTCAGGGATGTGAACATGATGTAGGCTCAGAGGTGTCAAAAGTATTCACATTCATTACTCAGGTAGAAGTATAGATACTAGAGTTTAAAAATACTCCTGTTGAAGTATAAGTATCAACTCAAGTTTTTTACTCAAGTAAAAGTATAAAAGTAGTGGTTTCAAAACTACTTAAAGTATAAAAGTAAAAGTAATGTAAGGGGGAAAAAAGCCATTAAGGACAAAAGCCATTGAAAATGAATGCATCTTAGTATAATGCAAATATATGCAAATATATTAAAGAAGCATATATGTGTACTATTGAGCATTAACATGTGTTTCAGAGAGCAGCAGATATGATGACTAGTTGCCTATAAGTATTGTAATGGTGCAAAAAGTCAAACTTCAGAGGCATGTTATCATTTATCCTAACCTTTATTGGAATGTACATCCAAGTTTAGTTGCAGGAATCTGAGGGAACGGATGTAAGAACAAAACTGGACAAGAACATCTGAAACAACCACAACCAAATTCACTCTATCCGGATGGAGCAATTTAACCGGATAGTTTTTATTTAAAGGCAGAAATGAAATAGAGTAACGAGGCTGTTTTTAAAATGTAAGGAGTAAAAAGTACACATAATTGTGTGAAAATGTAAGGAGTAAAAGTAAAAAGTCGTCTGAAAAATAATTACTCCAGTGAAGTATAGATAACCAAAATTTCTACTTAAGTAAGGTTACGAAGTATTTGGACTTCGTTACTTGACACCTCTGTGTAGGCTGCATAGGAATTTTGAAAATCTTGACATACAAGATTCATCATTACTTCATCATTACCTTTCTGACCTACAGCTGCTCTGGGTTCTTGTGCATGTACCGTCTTTTTGGTTTGTTTGTTAAAATAGTCTTTACACTTTTGCTTAATGATATGCAAATGGAACATCTTTAAGATAGAACCGGCTTTTGAGATGAACAAGTCATTAACGTGCATTTTATTGATTACCTGATTAATCAGTTTGTCTTTATACTGTCACAGCGGTGATGAAGTGTAACTAGGCAGGACTCTGAACCAAACATTGCTCCTGTATCTACTCGAGGGTCACAGTCAGTACTCGAGTTGTAAAAAACAATCAGGGGGGATGGTGGATTTTATCATATGGGGACAGATAATTTGTGCTGATTACAAATAATATAATATATTACAAATAATAGCAGTGACCAAAACACCTGCAGAAATACTGCAGGAATGACATAGCAGCAGTTAAATGCAGCCTTCTGTAAGCTTTAAATATCCACTGGGCTTACATCAAATACATCAAAACACAACAATAAAAAACACTTTTCTGAACTTATCAATATGACTCTGTCCTTCACAGGATAAGTAAAATGGATCACTGCAAAACTCAAAATCTTAAGAAGAATATTTGTCTTATTTCTAATTAAAGTGTCTCATTTTAGTAAAAAAATCTCATTACACTTAAAACAAGACTCATCACTGGAAAAAACAACAATTTTCACCTGTTTCAACTAGGGCTGTGAGATTAATCGATTTTAAATCAAAATCGGATTTATTAATCAAGACGATGTTAAAAAAAAGGAAAATCGGAAAATGGATTTTCCTTTTTTGCAGTTGGCTGCATTACAGACAGAGCTCGTCTAGTCATCTTTGTTTGGTCAAGAAAATTGTAAATGTTGTCACTTTACTAAACTCAAGGAGGATTTACAGTATCTTTCAATTGCACTTCATTCCCAATAGGGAAATTTGTTTGCTATTTTTCTTTAAAAATAAAGATAAAATATTTGAAACAATTTATTCCATTGTCTTTTGTAGTTTTACCAAAAAAATCGAAATCGAAAATCGGGTTTTCAGAGAAAAAAATCGGGATTTTATTTTTGTCCAAAATCGCCCAGCCCTAGTTTCAAGTAGATTTTCACTTGAAATAAGTAGAAAAATCTGCCAGTGGAACAAGATTTTTTTTGCTTGTAATGAGAAGATAAATCTTGTCCCACTGGCAGATTTTTCTACTTATTTCAAGTGAAAATTTACTTGAAACAGGTGAAAATGGTCAAATAAGTTATTTTTCTGCTGATGACTCTAAATGTTGAAATAGCAGTAAAACCACATTCATTGATGAAATGACATAAGGGATGGAAAGGGGGGATGGCAGTTTTACAGGGGGGATGATTTGGACCGTTTTTATTTCAGGGGGGATACCATCCCCCCTCAACTCCAGTACTGGTCACAAGCCAGTGTCTTCCTGGTGTTGTCCCAAGCACGGGGATATGGGGAGGGTTTTTTCAGGAAGGGCATCCGATGTTAAACCAATATCAAATCAATGTGCAGAGCACAATGGCCCTCCGCAAAAAGCGGAGATAAGTTGCAGAAGTCACACATTGTCCATCATATTTTGCTCAAAGTCAAAAATAGCTTTTATTTGTTTAAACTATAGGTAACAGTAGAAAAACAATAATTTTATTAAGAGATGATAAAAGGCATGCCTTGGTTGCCTTGAGTACGCTTCTTTTAAAAATTGTAATTGTTAATGTTAACATCCTCTTCCAGCAGAGGGCAGCATCATATATTAAATACATTTACAACAGCACGTCAAACTACTGTACAGTATGTAATCATAGTTAATATTGATCAGAGACTTTATGTCCTCTAAGACAATTAATGTAATAAACGTATCATTATTCATGGATCTCAGCCCTTAATACAGGCTCAGGAGACCAGTCTAATTAACTCACTATTCATCAAAGAAATGCAAAGCGAGGGCCGGCCAGCTGTTTTCTTTGTTTTGTAGAGCACTTTGATGTCAACTGGGCATGCGACTGATTAATGTTTCCACTTGAGTAGGCAGATTTAATAAAGCATAGTGTATTCATTCAGAGATGTGGCTTCTACAAACGTGTGTCCGAGTGTGAGGATCCTTGCATTTCATTTATCTAGTCCATGTTTCTCTGACGTGGCTTACATGTGAGCAACACAGGTAATGTGAGGTTTAGTATCTTCTCCGAGGATTGTGGGAGCTGGGGATCGAGCTGACAGCTGTCTGATTTCCTTAGATCAAACACAATAAAGGCTAACTGTCATGTCTGTTTGTTCTGCATCAAGGAAATTGTTGATTGTGAAGAGTTTGCTTTATTTCAAAAGTAAGATAACAGCATTTGACCTTGTTGATGAGGAGCCTAATTGATGTTGATTCCTGGGATATTGATTGTGTTGAACTCGATACTCCCATATATCCTGCATTTCATATGTTTTGTTGACTCAGGACAAGCTTCGCTTCCAATATCTTCTATTCTCAAAGCAAATCTGATAAAATGAGGTCACTGAAAGGTTATTGGGACATGCAAAAGTTAAAGGAGAAAGTGAGATTTTAGATTAACGAAGCCATAGCTGTTTCAGTGTGAGAGCGTTTGAAAGTGTTCAGTATCATTATTCTTGTCAGGTCATGTAAATTAGCTATCTGGATTATGTATAATGTTGGTTAATGAGTTACTGCTTTAAAACTCAACAGTATCACCTCACTATTTGCATACCAACACCGTGCATTTTGCCAAAGATCAATGTATTCATACACACATACTCTTTATACAGACTTGACTTGCAATAAGCAAAGGCTGAGGGCTGTCATGTGGGAGGTCTCATTAACAGAAAAGCTGCAAAGCTGTTCTTTAATTAGAGGTTGGCATGGAAACGGGAGCCAAGCTAGTATCAGGAGGCAGGAGACTATCTGATACACTAATGGTCTGAACTCCAAATGTCACCCGAATGACAAAGCTGGTGCATGAATATTGTTCAGCAGATATCATGCAAGAGATCTACCTACCATCTAATCTTAAATTTGATGCGTTCTCTTTAGGCCTGTGTTGAAAAAATCGATTTCCCAATTCTAAATCGATTCTCATATTAATTCCTAAAAAATCGATTCATATGTCTGAACATCGATTTTTTTTATTTTTTTTATTTTTTATTTTATTTATTTATGTGTATTTTTTTTTTTCATCATTACATTACAACTTTTGGTTATTTTTTTGTTTCTCCCCAAAAAAGGAATGTTTTGTTGGACACGAGAATAACTGCTGCCATGTTTTTGCCTTTAAATATGTTTAAAGGTATGAAAACATTAAAGTGTTCAGTTATAACTGCATAAATTGTCTATATTTCATTACTTTATATACTGTCTTGGGGTTACATTTGCAAAAAATGCTAAAAACCAAATGCTCAAAAAAAAAAACCAAAATAGACCGAAAATGGAACAAATAAAAACGGAATGTGGGAAAAAATAAAAGCGATTTCATCCGTCTCTGTTTCCTCCCTGGATCTGTTTGATAATTCTGACCCACAATGTTTCTTAAAGCAGTTCTATCAGCATTCTGGAGCTGATTGGTCCTTACAGCATCATTAGCTGCAATACTTGCTGTTTAATCTCAATATAATACTAGTAGTAATATGTTGCATAACTAGAGTCATATCATTCATGCAACAGCTCAAAAAACAGTTTTAATAACATTAACCCAAATCAATATCGGAATCGAATCGGATCGAATCAAATCTTGATAATCGATTCTGAATCTTAAGAATCGGAATCGAATCGATTCTTGACATTTGAATCTTTCCCCAGCCCTAGTTCTCTTTCTTAACAGGTGGTGGCTTGACTTAATTTCTCCTTGTTTAAACTAAAAGAGCAGCACACTGTTGTACAAGCCTCATTACATAAGCAGGTTCAGTGGCCAATCTTCAAATTCTGTGCAATTGTTCTTAATAAACACACTGTCTTTTTTTTGGGAGTTTTGTCTGACATTGCTTACACGTTGGAGTGTCTGAGAGAAGGATCGATTTGAAACGGCGTAGACCGGCGTCTCCTCCATCCTTCTGTGTTTAGAGTTTGCTCTGATAAAATCTCCCCTGGTGCTGCAGGGTTGTGATGGGCGAGTTGCCTCTTAACCTAATATGGGGGTTCCCTCTACGTTAGGGAGCCAAGGCTTTTTCTTCTGTCCCTCTTCTCTTTTTTCCTCTTCCCACTTTATTCTCTCCCTCTATTTGTCTTTCTCTGCTAGCTTAACTGTTTTACAGATCTCTCACACTCCCTCTCTTCCTCCGGCTCTCTTGTGCTCCCCTTGCGCTCAAGCCTCCTCACACTTCTGTAAGTATTCGCGGTCCGAGAGGGATATGAACTCGCTGCTTTTTCCTCCATCCTCTCCACTTCATAAGCCTTGTTTGCTTAACAGTAAGTGAACTGTTTACCGTGACTTTTCTTTGCCGCAACGGGAGAAAAAACCTTTTCATCTTGCCGTTTAGTCGCTCCCGTCGTTAAGATTTACGACGCCATCCGATCAGCATTAAACCAACAGGAATCGTGTCGTAAATTTAGAGAAATTTACGACGCGTGCAACGTTGAGCTTAGTGAAAGTATTACGGTCGTGCTTTTAAGATGTTTATAATTTATCTGCTGTTTTGTGCACTTGACAGAGGAAAAAAAAGTTCAAACCAATCTTGGTTGTGGAGATAGACGTCTTAGATTTAGATGTAGTGAAGAACTTTTGTATAAAAAAAAACGTTCAAAGTTGAATTTCTATTATAATACAGTAAAGTACAGTGCAGTGTTGTGGTTTTAAGTTCACTTATGTTTATGAGTTTCTAGAACATTCCATTAAAAGATATCCTTAATAATAACATAGTATGCGTAATAGTAATAATAGTAAAAAAAAGAACAACTCAGTATTGCATGTTGTACGCGTAGTAATGCATCAAACTTTCAAAAGTGAAAGCATTAATCAGGCTTATCTCAGGCTGTCTGGCGGAGCTGTGTGCTGTTATGCGGACGAGTGCAGGGCTCCGCTGTAGTATGACCTCATGAGAACTGTGAGTGAGGGAGTGTGCTGCGTTCAGGGGTCCCGCTGAACGCCGGGTAATGGCTTCCAGGCTGTTTTGGCCCTCAGCATGACCCCGCTTTCTTTTTTTTTTAACTGTTTGACTTGTTCTCCTGCTCTGCTGTCATCTTCCTCTCTGCTGTACTGCAGCTTTTATCCTCTTGAGCCTCAACTTGCACTCGTTCACCACTAGCTACTACACATGAATTGCTCGGCTTATGCTTATAAATACTAATAATAGCGTATTGCTACTACTGGCGTGGCACTATGAGTGATGACCAATACAATGATATTAATGTCAGTCTCTTTTCGCCTTTTTTAATACTGTTTTTTTTCTTGCGAAATGACTTCCTGCAACACTTTTTGACAAGAGAGATTATTCTGCAATACTTAGTTATGATAATACCTGTCTTCTCATGTGAATTAATTGACTCAGAATGCGATATTCTTGCATTAAATAACAATTATATCAGTTTTTTTATTTCGGTCAATCACAAAAAAAAAAAAAAAAAAAAAAAAAAAAAGTTTCAACTGCCTTGTTGATGCAGCATCCTACACTACTTATCATCATGTATATTCCCTCTTTACTCCTAACAAATTACATGATTCAATCCTTTCCTGTTAATGTAGCTTTAATATTTTACCGCTTGGTCGGTTCTACAAGTGGATTTAGTCCATGTTCCAGACCAGATATCAGCACCACTCAAGGTGACACAACTTGCTTATTATTTTTGAAAATATCCATGTCTGCAGATTATATTTTGGTATGAAAACCTTCCTGAGTGGCAGCTGGATCATAGTTATCAGCTCAGGAAGTTCAGAAAATTACATTTTAGATGCTGGTGCATATCCTGGTTTAGACTCATGTACAGGAAATCTGTCACCGTTTCACAATATTGTCTTTGGTATCATTTTAAGCATTCATTCAAGCTAAGATGTGAATCTTTCTGACCAACATAGAGGTCACTGCAGCTCTTTAAACTATAAACAACACACATTTTTACACAATTTTCACCTAAATGATATACTATCTTTTAGCCCTGTGTCATCTAGGAACAACAGAGACACAACATAAAAAAACTGGAATACTCACAGGACCATAAGGATTCAGGAAATGTATCACATCTTAGCTTGAATGAATGCTTTAAAGGTCTCCTTTAAAACGATACCAAAGATAATATTGTGAAACATTAACAGATTTCCTGAACATGAGTCTAAACCAGGATATGCAGCAGCATCTAAAATGTAATTTCTGAAGGGGCTGGGTAACTTGCCTATATAACTCTGATCCAGCTGCCACTCAGGAAGGTTATCATACCAAAATATCATCTACAGACATGGATCTTTTCAAAAATTATAAGCAAGTTTGGTCACCTTGAATGGTGCTGACAAGTGATATTTTGGGCTCCTGGACTAATTGATGAACAACAGATTTAACCACAAGTGGGTAATCTGTAAATCTTGTTTTCATAATTCGACTGTTGCTTGTCTCTTCTAGAACAGTGTGCAGTATGTGTTTATCTTTTGTAGGGCTGGGCGATATGGACCAAAAGTCATATCTCGATATTTTCTAGCTGAATGGCGATACTCGATATATATCGATATTTTTCCTGTGCCATAATTGGGGTTTCCCCCAAAGCATTATAGCATAGCATCTCTGTTAGCTTCATTTTTTTCTGAGGCAAACCCTTAAAAAAACAGTCAGTTTTAATACAAAGCCTCGTGCCAAATGTCACAGGTACATTTATTAACAGAGGTCTGCACAATATCAAAATGTATAAAACAAATGAAATAAAAATAAACTGCCTGCATATATAGAATAAAAATGCTTCTTGAATAAAATAAAACAAATATCCCTTTCCTGCATAACAATTAAATTAAAATACACTGTGCAATTAATACAATGTAGACAGTAACAGGCAGACTTTTCCACTGAGGTTGACAGTTGTGCAAATAACAAAACATTTGTGCAAATCTCCAATAAAACATCCAAGTTAATTTGTCACAAAATAAGCTACATCAAAATTATTAAATTATTATTATTTTTTTTTTTTAAATCGATATAAACGATATTGTCTCGTACCATATCGCGTTTGAAAATATATCGATATATATTAAAATCTCTATATATCGCCCAGTCCTAATCTTTTGTGTTTGATTTCTGGTTCATCTTGTGTTAATTATTTTTTTTTTTTTAGGCTTGTGTCTTGTCTTTGTTGTCCATCTCCCAGAGTTTTTGATTGTGTGACGCACACACACGCAGAGTCCACACAATAGTAGCCTGAGCTTGTTAAAGGCGTGCAGCAGAGCTCAGGAGGAGGGCCCAACTCCTGGACCCGTTGGTAAAACAGCTCAGTGTGAAATTCAACAGTTTAAGTGACCCCTGGCCTCACTCTATTTCCTGTGTTGTGCTCCCCTGTGCTGTTCTCTCGTTACCACTCTTTCTATGTTTCTGTGTTTCCTGCTGTGCTGTCCCTTTTTCATATCTTTTCTCTTCCCCTCTCTCATCTTTCATTTTTTCAGCCCCTCCTCGTCTACGGTTCTCGTCTTCATCCTTCACCTGCTTTTTGTCAACCCCCTATTCCTGTTTTGACAAACCTTCCTCAGACTGTGTTGATCTCATTTGTTTTCCTCTGTATCATTTCACTCTTTTCTAGCTCTGTCTTTCATTTGTCTTAATCTGGCTTGATCTCCTGTGATTGGAAAGGGTTTAAAATCTGGTCCTGATGTGTGAGCTCAGCGCCGCCCACCGTCTTATTTGTACTACCGTACATTTGATCCTGAAGCTGAATATTGTCGTTCTTTTAGGTTGATAAATGCAGAACTCTGACATGAGGCTGAGATGTATTTTTAACCCAACTCCTCCAAAATGAATATATCTACTGTAGGGCTGGGCGATTTTGGACAAAATAAAATCCTGATTTTTTTTTTCTCTGAAAACCCGATTTTCGATTTCGATTTTTTTGGTAAAACTACAAAAGACAATGGAATAAATTGTTTCAAATATTTAAAGAAAAAAAATATTTAAAGAAAAATAGCAAACAAATCTCCTTATTGGGAATGAAGTGCAATTGAAAGATACTGTAAATCCTCCTTGAGTTTAGTAAAGTGACAACATTTACAATTTTCTTGACCAAACAAAGATGACTAGACGAGCTCTGTCTGTAATGCAGCCAGCTGCAAAAAAGGAAAATCCATTTTCCGATTTTCCTTTTTTTAACATCGTCTTGATTAATAAATCCGATTTAGATTTAAAATCGATTAATCGCACAGCCCTAATCTACTGTATTTGTTGCGGTTAAACTCTTCATCTTGATAGCCTTGTCTTCTTTCTTTGGTTTTGTTGACGGACTACGCTACAAACATTACTGTAAGTGCTTAGATATCTGCTGTGCAGATGTGCGTTACATCTGGATTGATGTGTTTGACCCCGAGGAGCAAAGCGAAAGTATTGTCTTGATCATGTCCAAACAAATTAGAAGTAAGCTTAAAAAAAAGAAACAGTTGTATGGATCAAGAGTTATTTCAAGATTTTACTGATTACAAAAAAATCCCACATGAAACTAACTTTTACATGCTTTGATCAAAATACCACAGTATGAAAGTACCACACTTCAGTTTTTAATCATGAAGTTTAGGGCTGCAACAAGTAATCCACATAGTCAACAAAAATTGGTGACAAAGTGAGTGATCAATGACTTTATTAATCAATTACTAGTTGGACACATCAGACGTCTGTTTCAGGCTGTGGATTAGAACTTGCAACCAATCCTAAAGGAATAATGGCCTTCATGTTTATTTTAATGATATCAGTCAGTGGAACAGCGTTAAAAGTTTATATTTTTGATGCAACAGAGATTGATGCAACGTATTTTCCGACGTGCTCTTTGTCTGCTATTGGGAGTGTCTCACCTGTGAGTAGATTTAGGCACAGCTCTGCCATTATAGTCCGTGAACCAGAGCCCAACATTTCACTGGTCAGTACCACTCAAGGTGACAAAACTTACTTATGATTTTGAAAATATCTATGTCTGTAGATAATATTTTGGTATGATAACCCTTCCTGAGTAGCAGCTGTATCATAGTTATCAGTTCATGAAGTAATAATTGTCTTTGGTATCATTTTAAATGGGACCTTCTAAGCATTCATTGAAGCTAAGATGTGAATCTTTCTGACCAACATAGATGTCACTGCAGCTCTTTAAACTATAAACAACACACATTTTTACACAATTTTCGCCTAAAAGATATACTATCTTTTATCCCTGTGTCATGTAGGAACAATAGAGACACAAAATACAAAAACGGGAATACTCACAGGACCATAAGGATTCAGGAAATGTATAATATACCAATACTATATCATTGTTACAGGTCACTGTGAGCCTTAAACTAGAAGAGCATCATTAGGCTCCTATGATACTATAACAGCCACTAATGTCACAAACTGGTCTTTATCTGCAAATACAGGACATAAAGGAACCACAATGAGATAAGGAACCAGCTTAGTTTTATAAACACACATCTAAAATGTAATTTTCTGAAGGGGGTGGTAACTTCATGAGCTGATAACTCTGATCCAGCTGCCACTCAGGAAGGTTATCATACCAGAATATCATCTACAGACATGGATATTTTCAAAAATTATAAGCAAGTTTGGTCACCTTGAGTGGTGCTGATATCTGGTCTAGCCCATGGACTATAACTACTATTAGTGATACAGAGACTAGAGAAAAATTGGAAACACGCATACAAAAACATGCTTGGTGTGTTTTCTCGAGACGGAGCCCCAAATAAATCAGAAATGTCTCTCCCAAACTCTCCATACCTCTCACTACTCACAGCTGCTGGTTGTCGGTCAGTGTACAGTTAACGTAACGTCTAGCGTATCATACGCAACGCCATTGGAAAGCTCTCTTTTTCTACTTTCAGAAACCGTTTTAATTGTAAATTTGCACCAACCAACTTAGGGAATAACATCAATAAGACGCTAATATCACAAATGTGTGAACGTGGACTGTAAATGTGTCACACTGGTGGATCTTGTTTGTAGTTGTGGTCGTACATCAGAAGTCCCCATGGTGCCGCAAAGGCTTGTAAATGTGCACAAAGCAACTTTAAGCATCTTTTTTTTTAACTTAATTTTTATTTAGTTTTCAACAACAATACACCACATACATTTTCTTCTTTCTTTTCCCCTTTTTCAGCTGCATACAGCTGCAACATTTGTACACATTATACTTAAAGCAGCACAATGTAACTTTCAGCTTTTGTTGAGTTTGGCGGCTCCTTTGGACAAAGGCGGTAGTGCTTTACCAGTAGTGTGTCAGGGTTCCTACCATGCTCCTCAAAGTTACATAGTGCCAGTGAAGGAGATACAGACCCCTCAGACCATGACAGAGGTTCATTAAACCTGTTGGAAGTTGATGTACCATCACAATGATGATGATGAAATATTAGATTAAGGTGGAAAAGTTACATAGTGCTGCTTTAAGTATTGAGCAAATAAAACAAGAGAAAACAACAACATAATTATTCACTCCAAAATATACGTATATAATAACAAACCCATAAATTAAAAAAAAAATAGTAAAATCAATAATAATTGTCCACTCCAACGGTGTGTATAGAAAAGCAGGCACCATATTTACTCTAGGAAAAATTGGCATGTGTATAAAATATGTGTATAGAGGGAATACAGTAAGAATTAGGCAGGTGGGCCGAGCAACACTGGGTAATAAACCTCATTGTGTTAATAAAGCTATGACATATTAATAAAGCTATGACATATTAATAAAGCGGCTCCACCGCTTAATAAAGGTGGATTTTTGGAGCCTTAATGAGTAAGTGATTTGCTCCATTTGATAGAGATCCCATACTTTTTGGATCCATATATTGTATGTGGGAGGGTCTGATAGTTCTGCACTTCAAGGCTGCAGTAAATAATATACTTAAAAGGTATTTCTTGGCCCTCCCGTCCAGGCTTTTGGGTTTTACTCCCAGCAGCGCCACTGTGGGGTCTTGTGGAATATCCTGTTGAAAAACCTCTTTGAGGCATCAAATACCTCTCTCCAGAATACTCTTCATTTAGGACATAGCCAGAATATATGGGTGTGATTGGCAACGTGTGTCCCGCAATTCCTCCAGCATGAGCTGACTTTAAGCATCTTTAATAGTTTTACATGGTGGGTGTACCACTCTGTACAAAACTAACAAACTAAACTCTAAAACTAAACTACATTTCTACCCACCAAACATTTGACTGGACAGGGGGGGGACTGAATATGCAGGGTTATTTCCAGAGGTGGGTAGAGTAGCCAAAAATTGTACTCAAGTAAAAGTACTGTTACTTCAGAATAATATGACTCAAAGTTCTGATTTTTTTTTTTAACACAACCATTCAAACAGACAAAAGTACAAAATAATCATCTTCAGGCAAATTAAATCAATAAAATATTTAATTAATTAAAATTAATAAAATAATAAAAAATAGCTTACATTAAAATAAGCTTCAAGTAAATTCAAGTACTTTAATAAATAATAAAATCAATAAAATAGCACAAAGTAGCACAAAATGTCGAGCCTTTGTACTTTTCTTTTTTAACCAGGCAGAACTAGAACAAGCCCATGAACTCATAGAAACTCTGTGTGTGTTTGAGTCTGTGTAAATGTGACTAAACATGCAAAAACAAACATTTTTCCCAAAGAATCACTCAGTGATGTCATGAGATTGACGCGTACGTGGATAAAAGGGATAAAAGAAAAGTAACAGCTCAACGTAGCCTAATGTAGCGGAGTAAGAGGAACAGTTTCTTCTTCACAAATCTACTCAAGTAAAAGTACAAAGTATAGTGATTCAAAACTACTCCTAAAAGTACAACATTTCACAAAACTTACTCAAGTAAATGTATCGGAGTAAATGTAACTCATTACTACCCACCTCTGGTTATTTCTGAATGTCTCAGGACTATTTTCTCTCTGATGTTGCTTGTTTTATTTTGGCTGTAGAGGTCGATTTGACTCAATTTTCCCGAGGCCTCCAAATCTGTGTGCACTTGGCCACAACACTAAGTCCACAAAACTAGAAGCCCACAGCACTAAGCTAGAAATGAAACAGCCCAGAACGGGAGCACAGGTGAGCAAACATCAACTTGTTAAGGCCGGCCGTGGCAGCAGAGGAAGTGGAAGAGGACAGGACGGAGCAGAGGGGTGGTCTATTCTCGCTGATGCAGAACAGGATGAGAAGTTGCTTGGAGAATATTGATAGACTTGGTGTGTATACTCCTAAATCAGCGGCCGTACAGTTAGAAACACGTTTGAAGCAGCCAGTCACAGATGTAAACCACAAGAGGATGTCTGCTCGCGCTTGAATGTGCTTAGTTTATGTGTTTTGATTGAGCTTAAACTCTCTGGGATAAGTGGAATTTGACTGTCTTGTTGCTGTAATACCAGATCTGCAGTACATACCTTACTCCTGGCTGCATTTTCAAATCCTCCGCTCCACTTGATTTGTCTTGTTTTGCAGCTTGGGTAGGGTGCATATTTTCTTTCTCTCAGCCAGATTTGTTGGCGCTTCTCTCACTGTATCAAAGCAAACACATTCTTAAGTAGTCTGAAGGATTTAAGGTATAAGAGGAAACCTCTAACCTAATTGTTCTAGTAATTTACAACATTTTAGAAATTAAGTTGAGATATCCAGATTTAGTGAGTTATGGAAAAGTATTAGGGCCAGGCAAGAGAAAAAAAATTTGAGAGTGGAAGATTTTTTTTTATTGTGCACTTCGAGAAAAAAGACGAAATATTGAGAAAAAAGTCGGAATGTCGAGATTAATGTTGAAATACAATTTCGAGAAAAAAGTAGAAATTTCGTGAATAAAGTCGAAAATTTCGCCTTTTTTCTCAACATTTTGACTTTTTTCTCGACATTTCGACTTTTTTCTCGAAATTGTATTTCAACATTAATCTCGACTTTTAGACTTTATTCTTAAAATTTCGACTATTTTCTCGACATTTCGACTTTTTTCTCAACATTTCAACTTTTTTTCTTTAAATCTCGACTTTTTTCTCAACATTTCGACTTTTTTCACGACAATTCTACTTTTTTTCTCAACATTTTGACTTTTTTCTCGACATTTCGACTTTATTCTCAACATTTCAACTTTATTCACGAAATTTTGACTTTTTTTCTCGACATTTCGACTTTTTTCTCAAAATTCTGCTTCAACATTAATCTCGACTTTTCAACTTTTTTCTCGACATTTCGACTTTTTTCTCGAAATTCTGCTTCAACATTAATCTCGACTTTTCAACTTTTTTCTCGACATTTCGACTTTTCTCGAAGTGCATAATGAAAAAAAATCTTCCTCCTCTAAAATATTATTTTTATTTTTCTCCTGCCTGGCCCCAATACTCTTCCGTAAGTGAGTTAATGAAGCTTTACAAGCAGTTTTTCTGTGACCAAACATGTACACTGAGAAGTTGCTAAATGAATTAAGTTAAGTTAAATCTAAAACGTAGGAATGAGGGACCTAAACTTAGATCTGTCCAGTGACATCAGTTCTGAGAAACAGAATAACACCAGTTAACCTCAACTAACCTTGACCCTCCGGGACATTTCTAAAAGTAGATTTCAGGCAAAGTGATGCATTTCTATTCCTTTAGTGTCAGCGTACAGAGCTCATAGTACTATTGATGTTTTTTGTGAGCGTTTGTAGTCACTTTAAGGATATTTTGTAGGTGTGTAAAGGTACACACACTCTGTTTAACAGTAGCTAGTTAACAGGAGGACTTGGTAATATATTTAAGCAGTATTTTATATTTTATTTTTATTTTTTAATGTTTCATTTTTACAAGAAAATGTATAAACCGTTGTTTGCAAAAGTTGAAAATTTAACCAAAGCAATTTTTATGTTTTTGTTTTTTCCCTTGCTGTACCAAAAATAAACCGAACCATGACATCAAAACAGAGTAGACTTGTAGACTAAACCGAGAGCAAGACACGACCGAGACCAGAGAGTATCAAGACCAAGACTAGTTCAGCTCAAGACCGAGTTTTAGAAAATAAGCACCATACTGGGTTCAGTTGCTTAGTTTGCAGTACATACTGTATGAGGTCGTATTCAACTGCAGCTAATTGATGAAAACATCTATAGTGAGTTTACACATAAAACATCCACTGAGATCAGAAAGTGTGGCGACTTCATTACCGGTATTTCTACACTATTGGAGGATTGACTCCAGTGCTTTTAAGGATTGACACGACTACTAACTAGTCCCCAAGTCCTCTAGCAGAATAACCAGCTCCAACACCCCCCTCCACCTCAGAAAAGGAATGAATAGTAAATGTTACTGATTTAAATTGGACTGAATTTGGAGATGAAACGTGAATTTTAAATGTTAAAGATACACACAATTATCGACTTGAACTTGCATTATTTACCATTATAGTAGCCAAATTACACCGTATATCAGCATCACTGAAATGGCATAGACCCGATGCTTAATCAATCACAACGACATGCAAATATCATTCAAAAGCTAATGATGCCATATATTTATTCAAGGCAGTTATAAACACAATACTGTTATTAAATACATTAAATGAAATGCAAAATACAAATAGTTTACAAAACTGTACATTAACAAGAGGAAGAACTGCTGATCACAAGATTCTGTCACCTAAAGGCTGGATTATGGTTCTGCGTCTATTCGACTCCGTGCCTACGCCGTCACCGTGACGCCGTCGTGAACATACGGACTTCTCCGTCAGTCCATTTCGCCTCGGTGCAGTACCCCCCGCGATCTTTTCCTGAATAGTTTATCCGACTTTTCCGGTCACAGTGAATCAAAGAGATAAGGACAACTATTGTGCAAAAAACCAAAACAAAAAAAAATCACACATACACGAAGAAAAGAGCCCTGAAAGTTCACGACTGCTTCAAACCGGAAACCGGAAATGCGTTGCTACCAAGAGAACCAATCACAGCCCTCTCGGTCTGTGTTTGGTCTGCGTCGCCTCGACACGGAGTTACAATTTTTGGGAGGTGACGTCAGTGACGGCGTGTGGTCTGCGTCGACGTGTACCACACGCCGTAGGCACGGCGTCATTTTCACGCAGAACCATAACTCAGCCTTTAGTGTGTGCAACGGCATCTCAATTATCCGAGACCGAGATCAAAGACTGTCGAGACCGAGACAAGACCCATAAAAAGTGGTTTTGAGACCAAGACCGATCTCCAGAACTACAAGTCTAAAACCGAGGTACGTACCGAACCGGGATTTTTTTTGTCAACCGTTACACCCCTGACATTTGCTTGTTTGGGTTTGTCACAATACTGTACGTTGTTATAGAGGCCGGGAGCGTTTACTGTAGTCGTTGCAGCATTTCACATCCAGATGATATGTCATAATGTTACCTAACCCCACAAGTGATATATTGTAGTTTATATCTAAACAGAGAGGTGCGTACTGATGGGAGTTTGAGAGAGACACTTCCAGTATGAGGAGAGGCTGTGATCGTGTGGCGCTAGGCCAAAGTGAAGTGCTAATGAAGAGGGCGGTTGGATTTCCCAGAGAGCCTCTGCATCTCCAGTGTCCCGTGTGCTCATACATACCCAATGCACTCGCTATGATGTGCAGAACGGCACGGGCATGAGTCACAAATTGTTTGCATGTCTGCTTTTCAGTATGCGTATGTATATACGTACGTATGTGTGCATTCCAGATCAAAGTTCAGTCGTCTGTGGCCCTCAATGCCCCTCGCTAATCCTTTCCCAGAATGGATGTTGCCATGCAGAGAAATGACCCAACAAGCTGTAAATGGGACTAAACAGAATACTCATTCATAATTGTATGTCATTTGGATCCATTGTCACCTGCATGTGAAAGTCATTTATATCTTTAGTATATTTTTCCCCTTTAATTATCAGCAAACCTCAGACAAATGCACTCTCGTGATAATTGCACCACACTAGACAGTTTCATTAATGTGGCCATTTTCCTGTTTTTAACATTAGTGATAGGAAAAGAGACTATATATCCACGAGAAAGGTAGAATTGTAAATTGGAGGAAATATTTCTGAAGCTACTACGGTGTACAGCGTGTGTTATAGATGTGTGTGACCTGTCAGTGGGAAACCTTCGTAGCAAAACAGCTAGGCGGGTGAAAGGAATTAGCACAGCTGCTGCATGCCGTTGTAGCATTTCTACACTGAGCTTAGGCTATTAGCATTTCCTGTACACACACAGAGTAATATGAGCTGCAATGCTTTATTAAGAACAACTGTCTTAATAAAGATTCAGCTCTGGTGACTAGCTAAATAGCAAGATCGCTTGTAATGTAATCTAAGATGAAGAAGAAGCGGATGTATTGATGCTGGATTCCCTGCTGTGTTCGTATGCAGCAGAGCTGAAATGCAATTATGTCTTTTGTGACAGCTAACATTAAACAAAACAGGTATTTTACTGCCTACCTACTTTAAAGATTTTTTTAGGAAGTGGAAAGTTCCTCCCAGAAATCAACAATTACAATGCTTTGTTAAGTTACTTATCAAATGCTAAATGCTAAATTTGCACATGTATATATTATCTGTTTTTTTGTGTTTACTATTTTTTTTTCTCTTGTACATTACTAATTTTTCTACATTTTATATTGCTCTTTTTTTTTATTATTTAGCAATTTATTGGTTATTTCTATTTTAATTTTTTTGTATAAACCGTTGAGCGTGTGTGTTTTGGCTGCTGCACGGTTGAATTTCTCCTCTGGGAGATCAATAAAGTCTTCTATTCTATTCTAAATGCTATCAGTTGCTCACCCATTTATTTTTGTTGTCTGTTCTCCATCATAACAAAAGTGAAAGTTGACAACAGTTGAGTCACGTCCGTCTGCCCGGAGGCCTCGGTATTACTGTTTGTTGTTACGGATGAGAATGATAAACCCTCAGTCTGTATATCCTAAGGTGGAGAGCTGCTATTAGAGCGACCTTTGAGCCCGGAGAGAGACGAGACGCTGCACCATAATCCTGATCAGTTAATCACATCAGCTCCAGATCACGAGATGAGAAAAACCATCCAGGTTGTTATCGAGTACATGCGACACCAGCAGCGTAGGTGATGGTGTCGGGATGTTTGACTGCGTGTGGCACGGTTTACTTTCACATCTGTGATGGTTCCATTGGAGCAGAAGTGTCTATTCTGAGAGACACGATACCAGCAAGATGATAAAATCTTTGGGAGGTCCATCCTTTTTCCGGCAGGACGATGCCGCTTTTCACACTTTCAACTTTATTGTAAGTTACAAGGCGTGAAAGGTTTGTGGCTTTATTGGTGGAGAGCATGTTTGCCTGGCTGGTCTGTCGGCGGTCCAGATCTTTTTTTACAATATTACATTGATGAGGAAAATCAAACAATGATGCTTATAGACTGTTGGAGAATGGACACAGCAACGAGTAGAAGTTACAATTTGAAATGTAGGGTGATGTAACACAGTGGTAAATTTAAATTAAATACTTTTTGAAAGCCGCGCAAGGTTATGGATAAGCCCTGAATGCAGGCATTGTGACGTAGGATTGTCAAATTTCAGTTTGATTCACCGCACGAATTGTTACAGATTACTTTTGTTACACTGTATTTGACCCGGTCTTTGTACGTTTTGACCGTATAGAAACGTAATTCTTGCCATTTTAAGAATGAGATGTACCTGCTGTACTCTACTGCCCTTACTTTTTAACTGGTGCTTTTGATTATTTTACCTCTTTTCTTATCATTTTATTTGTTATTTGCTGCTTAATTGTGTCTTGCTGTTTTTAATGTTGATGTAAAGCACTTTGAATTACCTGACTAAAGATCATGGAAATACACTGCCCGTCTAAAACAAAGGAGTCAACACTTGGATTTAACAAAGCAGATAGGTCCCATTGGATGACTGATTGTGTTTTTATCCAAACTGATGCAGAGTAGCTTCTCATTTCTTAAACGACCATGTTGGAAGACGCATCCTGTAGTTGTGGAAACTGGAAACCTGTTTGAAAAGGGTCAAATTATTGGCATAACGCAGAGAAAACATCTAAGGCGATAGCTAAATGTACTACGATTGCGTTAGGAACTGTTCAATGCATTATTTATAAGGAAAAATAGTGGGGAACCATTATCTTTAAGGAAGAAATATGGTCGGACAGAAATCTTGAATGATAATTATCGCTGATCTCTTCAATGTTTGGTTAAATTAAAACTCTGATCAAGGCAAAAGGAATCGCTGAAACATGTCAAGTATTTAAAAAAAAAAATAAATAAAAAATTCTAGTCCGACAAAAAGAATTAGCAAATTAAATTGTGTAATCAAGTTGTAAAAAAGACAACGGTAGAACTGTTTAATAGTGCAAGTAAGAGCATTTCCACCTGCACAATGTTAAGGAACTCAAGGAATTACCCTGTTGGCACATAGGAGTAAGAAGAGAGGTGGATGAAGTGATGCTCCCATAATGCTTAGTGCCTACTAGGGGTGTAACAATATATCGTGCCACGAAATTTTGCGATACAAAAACGTCACGATAAATGTCGTGGAGGTGACAAACTGTATCATGATATTGGGTTATTAATATTAATCTATTGTGTTGACTAGTAACGCGCATCTGACCGCGCCTCGACCCGTGGACCAAAATCTTCCTCCGCTCAGAAGAAACTAGTACCGTTTTGGTCCCGATCACGGGACTCTTGCAGGGTTTTGAGCTCTGAACTTTTACTTATGTAAGGCTGGTGTAGAGTTAAGCCTTACCTTATTAAATTAAACCTTTTTGGGGTCGTGAGTAGGATAAACACGGGAACATCAACACAGCACCTAGTGCCGTACTGTGGCGTATCACTCCGCCCAATCTAAAACAGACTAATCACTACAGATAAACTGACTAGTGTCATTATAGTCCCTGATTTACATCAGAATATAAAGAATATAGTTATAAAATAATCAACCCTGAATTACCAAAATAACCTTCTTAACAAAAATAAATCTCCTCTTACACTTATAAGGTGAGCATGAATCAATCTGTTTTATGATGTAAAATTGTATGTATTTATTTACTTTTATTTATTTAATTTTAGTTGTTAAATTTCTCGAAAAGAAAAAAATCAAATCATACATGAGAGAAAAATATTTGTACTTGTATGAAACTGAAGATCATAATGCAAACCTGACATTTACTTTTAGTTCAGTTTGTGGAAAATGGTTGTCCTGGCTTTCTCTTTAAAACTTAAACAGTTATAAAGCATTACAAACTGTAACAATAGGGCAAACACACAGCATTGTTTTGTATTTTGTGTCTTTCAAATAAAAGACCATTTTTTCCAGTCATATGTTCCTCATTCAAGGTTGTTAAAAAAATACTGCTATAATATCGTATCGTTATCGTGACCTCAGTATCGTGTATCGTACCGTATCGTGAGATTAGTGTATCGTTACAGCCCTAGTGCCTACTCTCCAAACCTGTGGGGTCAGTGCTAGGATCTGGGGTTGCTGCACACGGTCAGGTCTCGGTTCAACACCGTTGTGAGTCCAAAGAACGAGGTCAGCCGACTACTTTCCATCAATGGATTTAGTTATTTTTCCCCGATTTGCTCAGGCGTATTCCAAGATGATGATGCCAGGATTCATCGGGCTCAAATTGTGAAAGACCCTCATTGAGAATCTTTTGGGTGTTTGCTGGGGAAGACTTTCAGCGGCCGTTCAAGTCTTCCATCATCAGTACAAGATCTTGGCAAAAAATGAATACAAGTTTGGACGGAAATAAATGTGACATTGCAGAAGCTTATTGGAACGATGCCACAGCAAATGTTTGCTGAAAACAAAGCTAAAGGCGGTCCAAGGAAATATCCGACTGAGACTTTTATTTTTGGGACGGAGCGTGTATTTTCTTTTGTAACTGCTAAATAAAGGTTAAAAAAATGAATATCAGATGGGTTTTTTTGTTGCTTTTTTGAAAAAAAAAAAAACTTTCATTCCCTACTTTCTGGAAATGGGGTTTTGTAAATGTAAGAAAGATGATAAAAGACAGTTGTGTAATATATGAACCAGGTCCAGTTTTTGTCGTGTCAATGTCGATTAAATTATCTGTTCAATGGACAGTCTGTAGATAAGCTATTAATCCAAATTACATTGATTTGATTCATGTAAACGTGAGCTTTTTGTTGGTGATGCATCTTGTGTGTCTGTGTCTTTTCTGTATCTCCTCCCCACCCCCACGCTCTTTACTCTTTCCCTTTTAAACGTGCTTACTGCCAAGTCTCCCGTCCCGGGGGACGGCCCAGATCTGACAACGGCTAGGCCTACACCCCGCGCAGGAAACCCATCCCATTGAGACGAGTAGTTGGTCGTGTAGCATATGACGCCGTCTGCTTGTGTGGGCAACTATTGCCAGTCAGAGCGATGCCAGTTTTCTTATTTTTTTTTTGTTTGTTTTTACTCTCCTCTATCACTCATGTGCGCGGAATATAAAAAGTTTAAGGAAAACAGTTTCACACGGCGGTTTCCCAGTATTATATGAAGTAGTACTGCTGCCGGTAATTACACTTTGGCTGCATTTTTCTCATTAAACTTGTATTGTACCCATCTCGTGTTTGTGACCAGTATTGATTTTTGTCTGATTTTTGCTATATCCATCCCCCACTGAAGGCATAAGTAGCCACTTACAGTGCCACAAAACGCTGGCTTAATGGCTTTTCTCTGAAATTTGTGCCAGAAGAGACGGGCTGCAAGTTCACTTAAGGACAGAGAACAAGCCATTCACTCTGGATAAGTGTTCCCTTTTATGTTAGATAGATTTTGTTCCAAGAAGAGCTTGAACCAAGAGAGTGCCGCATGAAGCTTTTCTTTTAAAGGTCAAAATGCTCAGCCAAAGCCCCTCAGTCATTTCCCCTGCTTCTCTCTTGTCTGCCGCAGTCTGCCTTTTTTCTCCAGCTTCCTACTTTTCACCCCTATAATATAACTACACGTTTGTCTGTCTCGCCCAGTCTATCCTTTCTCCATTGTTTTGGGACTCTCTGGCATCACTCTCTGTAAATACTCCTTTCAATTATCTGTTGTTTAAGGGGGATTGTTCTGAGAGCGATCACAGCAGAGGAGCTGATTATAATGACCTCCAATGCAAATGTTATGTAATAGCCCCAAAGGTGAACTAGCTCTGGATATAACTGTTTTTTCCATTTTTATATTCATGCATACTTAAGTGTTGATAAGGACATTTGGCTTCAACCCATCACAATGTGTCTCTCTTGCTGTTACATGTTCTCAGGCCAGACGCGGCCTGACTAGATCTGAATTTCTGCTTAAATCACCTTATTTACAACATAATTGATGAAAATACAGTCTTATAGATTATTATAGATATAGAAAACATCTCTTTCTTTTGTTCATCTTAGAACAATTTATGATGGTTAGGGTTTTCACCTTCAAAAAAAGTGTTGTGAATATGTTAAAATGGTGTAAAATTATATTAACACAAATGCAGGGAAGGCCTGGACATTTAGCGGATGACACCAGCCACGACTCTCTGTCAAACCATTCAAAAGTTATGGCAGAAAGTAGGAACTATCAGATATCGACCAAACAGATGAAGGGGCGGGGCTAATTTGCAGCAATTATGTTCAAGGACTCAAAACTGAGTCCGATGACACCACCCACGAGTCTTTATGTCAAACCATTCAAAAGTTATAGTAGAAAATCGGAACTATCACATATTGACCAATCAGAAGAAGGGGCGGGGCTAATTCATGCGAATGAAGGTCAAGTACTCAAAACCGAGTCAGATGACACCACCCATGACTCTTTATAACACACCATTCAAAATTTATGGCAGAAAATAGGAACTATCAAATATGGACCAATCGGATGAAGGGGAGGTGTGCTTTTTGGCGTCTAGCGTTGCCACGGTAACGCTTTTGACTGAGAAAAGTAATGCGCGTCGGTGCAGGATGGAGACACACGTTTTGATGTATAACACAGCTGGGTGCACGTTACGGCTCGGGCCGCATTAAGTGCCGAAGAAATGGCATAAATTTCGCCAAAATGACACGATTAATTCAAAATGGCCGACTTCCTGTTGGGTTTCGGCCACGGCACCAAGAGACTTTTCTGTAAGTTGCGACATGATACAGGTGTGTACCGATTTTCGTGCATGTACGTCAAACCGTATTGTGGGGCTTGAGGCACAAAGTTTTCTAGGGGGCGCTGGTGAGCCATTAGGCCACGCCCATTAATGCAAACCATTAAATATCAAATTTTTGCGAAATTTTTCAAAAAGGCCCTCCTTTGTCGGAAAAAGAAAAAAAAGAAAGAAAGAAAAAAAAAATTCCTACAGATACAATAGGGCCTTCGCACTGTAAGTGCTCGGGCCCTAATAAGTTAACGTACACTCCTGGCTCACATGGGCGAATCTGCACTCTTGACTTTTACAAAGCGTAACAATTCTATAAACGACAACAGAAAAAGCCATTTCCCTGGATAGTTGTGGTGCTTTTTGCTCATTCATTCACATTATATTGTATGCAGAGAGCTGATAGATGGTTGTTTTTTACGGTTTTGTGAAATAGCTAATGAAATAGTTTATTTGTCAATGTCTTTCTCAACAGATTGACAGTCATGTCCTGGAGAGAGAGCCGTTCCACCTGACTCATCCTGCCAGGAAGCTGCTGTTGTCTTGGCCTGGATGTGTCCGTCTCAGGGAGTCTCAGGGCTCACTGGACGTCATCGCCACAACCAGACCTGATCTCAACACCTGCCATAATCCCTGGACTTGTCAGCCTTCTCATCCAGCCAGGTTTGGTTCATTCTTCACATGATGCTGTTTTTGCTTGTAAAAGTCCTCTACCGGAGGCTGGGAGATATTATTGTCAAAAGCCAAGCAGTTTGATCCAAATGAAGTTACATCATTAATGGTAACTGCTAAACAAATCCAGTGTAATAACCACGAGCAGTAACTCATTTTGAAATACAACTGCAATTTTCTGAACTTAATCAAAATAGATTAAATGGTAGTATTTAATTGTTAGTGTCAGGGCTTTCTGAGACTTTATCACCCACGACTTAAACTACTGTGGTGCTTCAAGTTGTTACATGGAAAATAGGTTTGATCATGAGGATGAATATTTGTTTTTTTACAATGTGAACTGCAGATATTACCAGTACTCGAGTTGTAAAAAAAAAAATCAGGGGGGATGATGCATTTTATCATATGGGGAGAGATATTTTGTGCTGATTACAAATAATAGCAGTGACCAAAACAGCTGCAGAAATACTGCAGGAATGACATAGCAGCAGTTAAATGCAGCCTTCTGTAAGCTTTAAATATCCACTGGGCTTACATCAAATACATCAAAACACAACAATAAAAACACTTTTCTGAACTTATCAATATGACTCTGTCCTTCACAGGATAAGTAAAATGGATCACTGCAAAAACTCACAATCTTAACAAGAATATTTGTCTTATTTCTAGTTAAAATGTCTAATTTTAGTAAAAAAATCTCATTACACTTAAAACAAGACTCATCACTGGAAAAAACAACAATTTTCACCTGTTTCAAGTAGATTTTCACTTAAAATATGTAGAAAAATCTGCCAGTGGAACAAGATTTTTTTGCTTGTAATAAGAAGATAAATCTTGTCCCACTGGCAGATTTTTCTACTTATTTCAAGTGAAAATGTACTTGAAACAGGTGAAAATTGTCAAATAAGTTATTTTTCTGGTGTTATTTTTCTGGTGATGACTCTAAATGTTGAAATAGCAGTAAAACCACATGCATTGATGAAATTACATAAGGGATGGAAAGGAGGGATGGCAGTTTTACAGGGGGGATTATTTGGACCGTTTTTATTTCAGGGGAGGATGCCATCCCCCCCTCACCCCCCCTCATCCCCCCTCATCCCCCCTCAACTCCAGTACTGGATATTACCTTCAATCACTTGTCTATCTTCAAGGTCCCATATTATTTAGTCGAAAGGCTTCAAACCATCTGCAGGTGCTTAATATGGTAATGCAGATACTTAACGTGGTACACATGGCTGCATGCCTGCAATGATCTAACAACGTGTGTTATTGTACCAGAGTGTTGGTGATATCCTAGCTGGAAATGTTTTCATTCTGTTCACAATTAAAAGCATACAAGCATATTATGGAAACTCTGTCAGTAGCATTAAAACAAACTTTATTGTTAGGTTTTATCGTGCTTGTGGCTGGAGAACATCAGTGTGTTCCCTGCTGACTGGAGCGCTGCTGGAGGCCACGGTCGCCGTCGGTGCCCGCTCTTCCATACCCTGTCCCTTGTTGCAGTGCCCCAACACTCACGCTGTCTTGAAAGGTGAGTTTTTATACCCAATCTGCATCGTTGCTTTGGAATTTTAAATAGTGCAAAACGTTTTCAAATAAAAGTTGAATTGGCTTCACGCGGCCACTTCTACCCAGCGGTTGTTGATTTTGTTTGGAATGTTAGCTGGACAGTTTTGTTTTTGATTCCCGAGCTTTATCAGTTTTGTCTGTGTTGGGTTCCAGCCATTATTATGTAACGCATTAAACACGTACATAAAGTAGGATAGTCCACAGTCACATTTGCTCATAAGGTAATAAAGAGAAGTGTATGAATTGGATAAGCAGGGACTTGGGGAGTTCTTATTATTCCCACGAGGCCTCCTGCTCTACTCTTTCTCTTCCACTTTGCTCTTTTCCCACATGGTTCTTATCTATAGCACAATCTTTCTTGGTTAGGTTGTAGCTGATCTCTGTGGTTTCCCTTTTCCTTTTCTCCGTAGTCCCTTCATGTCCCTTTTCCCTCATCATTACCTCTGTCTTTAGACGCACATTTACAAAAGATTCCAGGCTGTAAATGGAAGAAGTAAATGGCTTCCTAAGTCACATGTTACAAAGATGTAGAAACATTCAAACACATTTGATTTCTGCTTGTTGCTGTATGTAACTGTTATGTTTTAGTACACAACAGTATATCACCGAGCAGCAGCAAGCTCTGCCCTAGAAAAACTTCCAGTAAGACACGTAAAGGTGAATTGTTAGATGTTATATCCTTAACTAAATGAGGGTAGAAGTATAATCTCATCATGCATATTCTATTTCACCTATTCCCGTCACTCTCTGTGTCTCTGCGACACTTTTCCTCCATGACTTTACTGTCCAGCTAGTCTTATTTTTGATCACTTGTTCAGCTGGTGACAATTTCCTGTAATGAATTTCCTGTCCACTGGCGAGGAGCCAGCGGACAGGCTGTCTCTGGCAAGTTCAAGGAGACATGCACTCTTGTGTACACACAAGCATGCAAAATGATGGATTACAGTATTTTGATCTCTTAACACTGTCCTGTTCCGATGGCGTCTGCGTAAAAACAGAACTGAAGCAGAGACGAGCAAACTGGGAAGCTCAGACCTCTTTGAATGACAAGGAATGACTTTTGATGCACAAAAATCACAAGGCATGTCTGCAGTGACAGTGGTGTTTTGCGACCAAGTCTTTTTTTTCCCCCAAGCTGTTTCTGTTCCAACATTTGCACACATTCTCTTGTTAGACTAAAGTAAAAAAGGTAAAACACTGAGTTGTTGAGAGAAGTAAGAAAATCAGTCTTCCCTGCAGTAAAATACAGACTAGCGCTACTCCACTTTACTTTACTCTGGTAAAACTTAGATTTAAGAATTTGAGTGTTAAAAAACAAACTTTTTTTCCCCTATAAGATTTTTCAATATTCTGAAGCTTGGACAAAGTCTGTGTTAAGTTTCAAACTTGGACGGTGTTGCTATAGTTATTGCTTTCTTTCCATTTTTGGTAATATTCCTCTCTGCAGTGTTTTAGTGTAATAACCCGCTCCTAATCTTTAAGTCTTAATGAAAAATGCTTTTCTCTCAGTCTCGGTCTGAGCTGTGTAGTTCTGTGGCTGCTATAAACACGCTTTAAGGAAACTTGCTTGTGAAACTTGAGCAATTATCTTCAAGTTTTCTTCTGTTTTTTTACCCACTTAAATGTAGGATTTAAATGGTTTGTAAATTGTGGTGTGGGTTTTTCTTATTTGCATTATACTGTGTATCAGCTTTTAAAGCACCTTAAAACTAATTATATTTTAAAGGCAGCTCAGAGGATAATTTTGAAGATGAGAAATTATATTTTTAAGTGGAGCTGACCTTTTTCACAGTCATTATGTCTTTTTTTGAAGGTACAGTACCTGCTGATGACGGTAAAGACAAACGCTGTGGGTGGCAAACAGTTGGAAAAGACAAGGTCATTGTGGTTTGAAGGTGTACAGCACTAGCAGCCAGACCACTAAAGACCATTTATGTTTTTACTTTTAAAACAAAGTATACATCCAAGTTCAAAAACACTGTACTAATGACTTAAGGGCTGTGAAAGGTCCTGTAGTGGATTTCTTGAGATCATTTCCTTTATACAGTATTTTATTGTGCTGTACTGCTGAAAAGTTAAAGCTCAGTATTGGTGTTTCTCTTAGCTTCCGTCTCTCTTTGTCTCCTGTCTCCTCAGTCGTCACTCTACATTGTGCAGCATTCCAGCATTTAGGACCCATTTAGGACCTATTGACAGCAAATGTGGTGGGGAATCAAAGGAAGTCTCAAGGATTTCAAGAACACATATTGTTTAAATGGTCATTATTGCTAAAAATACTGACTACATAAGATTCCTTTTGTCAGGATTGCATGATGTTTGAGTTTTTTTTTTGCAATCAAAAATGCTTGATTTATACTCATATTTTTGCAGCAAGAAAGGTGAAAAAAATGGCAAAAGGAAACAAAAATTACAACATTTCTTTCGTATGCAGTTTTGCAGCAAGAAAAGTGAAAGAATAGCAAAAGCAAACAATAATTAAAGCTGCAAGCAGCGATGAACGGGCCCTCGCGCGTGCAATTTTCCCCAATAAAGGTCAAGGACTCAAAACCGAGTCCGATGACACCACCCACGACTCTCTATGTCAAACCATTCAAAAGTTATGGCAGAAAATAGGAACTATCAAATATCGACCAATCAGCTACTAGTATCACTTCCTGTTTAACGTTGAAGTTTGACGCGGGGCCACGGCCACGCCATTTCACAAAACCTCACGATTTTGATAACTTTTCATCGTTAACGTCTTTTGTGTCTCCTGAGCAAGTTTTATGTTGAACGGACGATCCTGCTAGGAGGAGTTCGTTAAAGTACGACACGTGAAAATGGCATAAATTGCGCCAAAATTACACGATTAATTCAAAATGGCCGACTTCCTGTTGGGTTTCGGCCATGGCGCCAAGAGACTTTTCTTTAAATTGCGACATGATACAGGTGTGTACAGATTTTCATGCATGTACGTCAAACCGTATTGTGGGGCTTGAGGCACAAAGTTTTCTAGGGGGTGCTGTTGAGCCATTAGGCCACGCCCCTTTTTGACACTATTAGAATACGTAATTTTCAGGCCTGGCTTGCGTGCAAAATTTGTTGACTTTTGGGGCACGTTTAGGGGGGCAAAAAGGCCCTCATTTCGTCTAAAAATAAAAATAAAAATAATTCCTACAGATACAGTACAATAGGGCCTTCGCAATGTCAGTGCTCGGGTTCTAATTACAACATTTCTTTCATTAAGGACAAAAACGAGACATGGTCCCCATTTTAAATTTTATACAGAATGATTGGCTTCTAAATCTGTCAAAAATATGTAAACATCATGTGCATATGAAATCCATGTTGTTCATAGAAAGTAAAAAAACAGTAAGAAGAGTTATCTTCTGCCAGGTTTTACTTGTGGAAATGTTTTACTGTGGAAAAGTGGCTGTCCAGGGAACATTTTCATTTGTGTTCCAACATACTGTTGCCTGTTGCACAGAAAGATTCACCACGTTTATTTAAAACATTTGGAAGTTGTTTTGCTTATCATTTGCTTATTTTTGTTGGGACATGACAGCAGTTTTGTTTCATACTTTCACAGATTGGTACAGCACGCATTTACTAACCGGATGGAGCCATGATAAGTAGTTGTGGGACTTGTTCTCCTTACCTCTGTTTTTGTTTTGTTCAAACAAATCTTAGCAGTACTTTAATAACTCTGAGTGCCCAAACATTGAGACCATGTTGCGGTAAATTAGAATAATTGCAACCCTCCGCATATATTGCAGACTTTGGCTGAAATTGTGTTACTTATTACGATTGGAAGATGGCATATTCCTGGAAGGACTGTTCGATATTTGGGTATCACATAATTTGATTTGGTTAACATTGAGATCATGATTTGATTCAAAATCTATTCAGAATGATTGTTAATTGACCCTTTGTCAGCCTTCTGATTGGTCCCTGACTGACCAATCAGAAAAATCCATCTCCGTTGCTACTTCTGGGCAGCTTATCCGGTTGGACAAACCAGCCGTTTCTCTCATTCACATCAATGGAAAAAGTGAAGTTTTTACTCTTTTTCTTTCAAAATTTAAATCACTGGATTATTTTTTTTTAAAACTTTGTATTCGTAAAAAGGAACAATTGGGAACACACTGCACACAGTGTAGTGAGGGTGTAGCGTATTTTTTACCCCCAAACTGGCAGGAATCCGTTCATTACCACCAAAACAAAGTCAGCTCGGCAGCAGGCTACAACCGCAAAAGCGTTTTATTTATTTACAGTAGCTTAAAGTAGTTAGGCGGTGTCCTTGGGGCACTTGTAAAAGTAATACTCGCCACCCAGAGAAAATCACTGGAATACATTTCATCCCTTTCTCAAAACCAACGGCAAATTACGAAAAATGTCTGCTTTGGATGAAGCTATGTGGAGTTCAACCCTTCCACCATGCTATCAGCTAAACTAATCAAAAGATCTTGTGTTCGCCAAAAACCTCAGATTTTTTAAACTCGGTACACAGTACTTGAAGTGTTCGTTTTTATCTATATCTAGTTGCTGTTGATTTTTTTTGGTATATTTATTAGAAATAAAGTGATGTAAAACCCAATTTTTACAATGGAAGTGGACGGAAGAGATGACAGTTTTGTCCGCCCTAGCAACTGTTGCTAGGGGCTTGACAAAGGCTCAATTCTGTACTTTGTTCTGAATCAATGTCAAGTCCATTCTGTGCAAAGAAGTCCGGATAGACTGACCAGAGTAAGGTTCATTTTATGTATATTGGGAATTCTTAAGAATCTGGTTAAATTATTTCTTTAATTTAATTAATTTAATTTTCTTTTCTTTTTTTTTTTTTAGAACATTTTGAATCTCCATTTGGGACTGCTACATTGAGCTGCTCAGGCTTCACACAGCATTTTGAAATTCTTTTTTTTTTAATCTCCAATTTTTTGCATTCCTTAAAGCACTAAGAACACCTACGAAACCTACATTGTTGAGAAAAATACTTTATGACTTTAAAGACATGTTTACAAAATAGGCTGAAGGTTGAGTTAGTCATTCCAGTGACAATTGATATTTAAACCCACACATCCCTTTAGTGCTGCTTGAGAAGCTTGGCCCATCAAATTAATGTGCTCCATTGCCATGGCAACAACACAAGCAGAACAAAAGACAAACTGAGTGTCTTCTGTAATAGCTGGCACAAAGCAAACATTAAGTAAAGTTTCATCAAGGAAATAACCAGCTATACTACACACATCATATAGTATCAGGTAATCTGGTAGTTGTTAAAAAGATTGAGAGATTAATTAATTAAGATCTGTTATTAATTAATCTAATTAATCTCTTTTTTTTAAATCTCACCTAAAAATTGTTGAGAAAAGTCCTGAACTTGAGGAGTTTTCCTTTAATTTCATTACATTATTGTGGCAGATCAAAAGATTGATATATAACAAAAAAAATTGCTTTATAAAGTAATTTATTTATTCTAACAGACTTGAACAGAAGCAGTCCTAGCCATTTACATCCACTTGGCAAGAACATCCGCCAGCCTCTATTGCACATGAGGTGCTCTCCTAACGTTAGCTGTGGCTGCGCTCGCCCACACACAGGGACAGCCAATCAGGGACAGCCAATCAGGGACAGCCAATCAGGGACAGCCAATCAGGGACAGCCAATCAGGGACAGCCAATCAGGGACAGCCAATCAGTGTCCACTTCAAGTGGGACTGACCGTTGTTTTCCGCCCACAACTAAAGCACAAGAAGCCCACTGCACAAACACAGATTTCATAATAAAGGCAACTCGCAAACAGAGAAAGTACAAGAGATTAAGTTAGAGATTAAAAAATACATTAAGCGATTATAAAACATAAAGTGCTAAATATGCCTGTAATTAAATAATCGCAATTAACGCGCTAATTTGACACCCCTAATTATAACAAGACTGTATGATGGTTTATGGAAAAGATAATATTACAAAGATCAATATTTGGAATGATGCTTTATTCTGAAGAATCTCAACCAACAGCGGTTACAAATGTATTTACAAACACCGCATACAAATATAGCATTATACAAAGCAAACAGTGACACAGTTAGGAATATCACTAGCGTAAGGGAGGGAGCAGGGGCCTCATTTATAAAGGAGTGTGTAGAATTCATACTAAAAGTGCACGTACACCCAAAAGCCGAAAATGGCGGGCGCAAAAAAAAATCTGGATTTATAAAACTGCGTGCAATGTTCGCTTTATAAATCACAGTCCAGCTGGAAGGTTGCGCAGCTGAATCCGCCTCATATCCCGCCCTCTACACGCCCACTTCATACCTTAAAAGGGCAATGCAAAGTAGTATTTGCATATGAATGAGCCTGCTGAGCATGCGCAGCGGCTTCCTGCAGCCTGTTTAGCGTCAGAATGAATGAGACGCATGATGAGACGTGTTGAGCCACCGTGCCACTGAATTTCACGGAGACTGAGATCGAAATGTTGAGGATGAGGTGGAGGCCAAGAAAACGACATTATTTGGTGGTCACAGTAAAAGTATAAATAGTATATATAAAATAAAGCGAGTGAAAATAAAACGCTGTGAGGCGCAAGGGCGCAATTTCCACTGGGAACAGGGGGGACATGCCCCCCCCCCCCCCACTTTTCAAACTCATGCTTTTGTCTCTCTCTCTCACCCCCCCCTTTTTTTACAGTTTAAGAACTAACGGTAGGCTCAGCCTGTAATTGCAAATCATCAAGACCCTCTGTGCGAGGACGGGACGGGAGCCCGCTCCCCCTCCTCACCTCAGTGCTGCTCAAGGCTGATTTATGGTTCTGCGTTAAATCGACGCGGCCCCTACGGCGTAGGTTACGCGGCCCGCGCACCGTACAGGGCGCGTCGCCGCGTAACCTACGGCGTAGGCTCTGCGTCGATTTAACGCAGAACCATTATTTAGGCAAAATTAGGCTTAACTAGTGTGTGCGTGTGTGACAGACGTGCATGGGACGATTGTGAAATACGAAATAAACTGTTTTTATATTCCGTATTTCAAGGGACGGGTGGCGAGTCCACTCACCGCGGCTGCAGCAGCAGCAGCACCAGAGTCCTGACTGACGCTGAGTTTCACACAGAGGGACACGATCAGCGCTATTATATTATAAGTCTGATATGTGATGACATTAACAGTATGACATGAATCTGGCTTCATTTCACCACCTCACCGCCTGCGTCGCCAGTTCCCCATATCTTAAGTAAGTTCCTACAGGAGGGTCAGGGTTGTCGTAGGGATACGCACATTTTTCGGTTAGTTTTTTTTTTTTAAATCCCAACCTTTGCGTAGAAGGTGGCGTGCGCATCTTTCAAGCCCTGTTTTGTGCGCACGCAAGCTTTATAAATGAGGCCCCAGGTAATTTCAGCAACTGCTGTTCCGCTCCTATCAAGACGGTTTTCCTGAGCCAGCATGTAATCTACAGACGCCATGATTACCTTCTGCTTTTTTAAAACGTAGCAACAACATACTGTATCTGTTCTTTAAAAAAATGTTGGCTTTCAGTAAGATACAGGACTTTGAATTTATGTTCAGGTCTTCTCTATCCACGGCAGGAAAAACAAACACAGGTTGTTGCTGATTGCTATAACGCAATCAAAGCGCTCCTCTTTTTTTTGTTTTGTGTTTTGCTTTATTTCTTGTCAATGAAATTATCTTCTGGATACGCTGTCGCTCTGGCCCCTACTGCCTTCTTCCCGCGTGGACTGCGTCTCACCATCATTTGCATGAACACAAACGTCACCTATTGTCAACTTAATCCAGTGTTGTATGGATCAGTCCAAGCTTTTTTTTTTTAATTATTTTACATAGAACTAATAATAAAATAATGTTTTTCATTCAGTTTCATTCAAAACAAGGAAGAATGAGTAAGGGAAGTGATTCCTTTTCTTCTTCTTTTTTTCTTTTTTGACTGGCATGGGGGTATGAATTATGACACTGTTTGTGGAGGGGGATAGTCTGGTTGGTCTAACTCTAGCACATGGCTGACAACTATGTATGGTGTCAATGAAGAGTGGGTGGGTGGGAGACTTAGAGAGAGTTAGAGAGAGTTAGAGAGAGTTAGAGCTCGCTTGCGTGGTCGTGTGTTTGAGAGAGCGAGAGAGAATCGTTGTGAATGTAGTCAAGAGAAAGAAAAGTCTTTGTTGATGAGAACACGGAGAGCAGGCAGGTGAGAGACAGAGAGCAGACGGTACGAGTTGAACAGAGTTCACGTTAGTAAATGGAGTGAGAGAGGGAGAGAGAGAAACAGAGCGAGGGGGAGAGGGAGCAGCTGTGGGAGAGACGGGACCGTCGGCTCAAATGTGGACGGGCGTATCTCGGTCACCCCGGCACCGAGCTGTCAGTGCGGGAGGCGGAGAGCTCAGCTGTGTTGAACAACCATGAAGCACTCTCACCGGACGGACCTCAAGCTGATCAGTGAGTACAGGGAAAGTGAGCTTCAGCGTGGCTGCAGGGCTCCTCGCTAAGCTGGGGAGGGAAAATGTAACTTTAAGCTGTTAGTACACCTTTGAAATGAAGCTTGCCTGCATGTGCAATGTCCATGAATATCTAATCAAGGAATACTACCTATCTGCATGCTGATGTAAATAATTAGCACTTGTATAATCAGCCTTTTATTCTCAGATTCTGCAAAGCACTTTATAATAAAGTCTCATTCACACACACGTGTAGGCAGAGCTGCCATGCAAGGTGCTTGTCTGCCACTGGGAACAACTCGATGCTTGTTATCTCACTCAAGGACACTTGGGCATGTGTCAAACCTTTTGATTTGTGATTAGTGGACTACCTGTTCTTCCAACTTGCTCAGAACCACTACTGTCTAAACTGCTCATCACTCAGTTATATGTACAGGACTGTCTCAGAAAATTAGAATATTGTGATAAAGTTCTTTATTTTCTGTAATGCAATTAAAAAAACAAAAATGTCATACATTCTGGATTCATTACAAATCAACTGAAATATTGCAAGCCTTTTATTATTTTAATATTGCTGATCACGGCTTACAGTTTAAGATTAAGATTCCCAGAATATTCAAATTTTTTGAGATAGGATATTTGAGTTTTCTTAAGCTGTAAGCCATGATCAGCAATATTAAAATAATAAAAGGCTTGCAATATTTCAGTTGATTTGTAATGAATCCAGAATGTGTGACATTTTTGCATTACAGAAAATAAAGGATGAATACAACAATTGAACCATTTGGATATATAATATTTGAAATTTTCAAGCATGTACAGGTATTTTTTCCTAAATGCATAAGTATAATGCATATATAATACATATATATATAATACATATATATCATATATAATACATAATGTAGTACCCCCCGCTTACAGTGATGGCCTGCAATCATAACAAGTGACAGTGTTCTGAAGTGAATGTCAAGTTTTTATGTTTAATTTGTATTTTATTTGAATACAATATGAATTTGTATTTAATTGATCCTAACTGTAAATGCTGCACTCACTGTGAAAATGTTTTGAGACTGAGGATGATTAACAGAGCTTGTAACAGCAAACACGGCCGCTGTGAAGTTTGTCAGCGATGTGGTTAAAATCTACCACCTATATAAAAAGACGTTGGACTTCATTTTATTCATTTATTCGTCTTCTGATTTCCATTTGATTTTTACTTTTCTCCTTCCTGTGACGCGTTTTAAAAGTCTGTTTTGGTCTTGGTTGCCATGATTAGGAACATGGAGCTTGTTTTATCTGAACTTATTTGCCTTGTTCCGCTTCACTGTTAAACAGAAGAAAGTCTAATCTAGGTTTATTGATTCGGTTGCTGCCGTGTCTGTGTATGTTTACATCAGTGTATTATTACTACTAAAGCTGTATATACTTGCATGTTTATGTTTTCCTGCTTTGTACAATTATTTACAACCATCTAAATCTCACTTTTGGCGATTTTTGGGCAATTTTAACATTTTTGGTCCCAAAAGAAAAGATTTTCTGCATCATTTTCACAGATTTGAAGCTCAGAAAGAGGCTCAAACTGCTGGGTATTTTAATCAATCTTGTTTGTTTCAATGATCATCTATGAATAGGTTTAAACAAGTGATTTGTTAACAGTCCTTGACTCCGGCCGTGTGCGCTGCACCTGTTTAAGTGCTCTACATTCTCAAGAGGAGAAGTTGTCATCAGCTCTAAACATGTTTGTGAGAACAGTGTTCATAAGTGTGCACTCTGCTCTCAAAGAGATGCCGGTGTCCGAGTGGAAAAGGGACCACCAACTAATACATGTTGGATTTGGATTCAGGGCGAGGTTGAGCCAAAATCTTCCCTCTCGTGCTCGCAGGGAAGATAGTTAAACATTTTATTGGGGTGGGGGTTTGACTGAGAATTGTATGATTTCATGTTAGTTTGTACATGTTCTCACGGGACTGTTAGAGTCCAGTCCAAACTGTTCACTTGTGAAGCAATCGTGGTTTAGTTTAGTTTTTTGAACTCATCAAAGTTCTGTAAGTTTTGGCTTAAAACATTTAACAATGACCGACCATGGCCGAGGGTTTTGTGGGAAACGGTGTGACACGGTCATTGTGGCATGTACAAGAAGAACAGAGCACTTGGTCCCTTCCGTGCAAAGTGCAGTGAGTGGGATTAAAGAAATTGTATTTTTGCTGCCTTATGTTGAAGGCAATTGCTGTTTCTGTCTTTCTCTTGTGAAAGAGCCGGCTCGTCAGACAGGCATATGGAAAACAGGGAAAAGGACAAAATATTACCCATGCATAACAATTACAACCAGAAACACCAGGGAGATCATCACATGGATTGAGGAAGACGTGGCACAAACATACAGTAGCTGTAAGTCTTTAGGAAGCTGTATTTGCTCCCTCTATTCTTTGAAGCAAAATGTGAGGAATTGATTTGTTGAATCAATATCTTTCCTGCAGACCGGAAAACGCTGACATTATTGAAACATCGTCTATCAAGTGAAACGATATAGATTTATCATCGACCCAGAATGCATTGGACTCATAAAATGACAGTAAGCGCTACAGTAAAAAAATATAAAGTCAACTTGAGGTCCATGTGTTGAGTGTGATATGTTGAACACTTTATAAGAAACGTACACATTCAGCATCTCAGTCTAAGCCTCTAATTTTGAAATACTGTTATGCTTGTATCTGCTGTACACACACACACACACACACACACACACACACACACACACACACACACACACACACACACACACACACACACACACACACACACACACACACACACACACACACACACCGACGTAGACCAAAAGGACACATGTCCATTTCCTGTCATTACAGCAGACGTGTCATGCAAGTGTTTGAAAAGGATGTTCAGCCAATCTCCTCCATCCTCTATTGCATGCAGAAACAGGGCTACACACACACACACACACACACACACACACACACACACACACACACACACACACACACACACACACACACACACACACACACACACACACACACGGGTGTTTTTATACATTATAGATGAGTAAACCCACACATGGAAATCAGAGGTATCATGGTCACTTACTCCACATTCAGGTAAGTCCGAATGCAGGAAAACTAAACTCCATTGTTATAATATAAGTATGACATGTAGTACATGTATAATTTTTTTACATGTACAAAGATAAAATAAATCAAATCAAATAATAATTGTTATACCATTTTTCAGATCCATATAACTAGAATTTGCCGGTAATATGCCTCATGAGTGACGAACAATAACATTTATGTAATACCCGCTCTTTAACAGTTACATTTATCAAGATTTGTTCTCTCTATTTTGATTTACATTGGGGGTTTCTTTTATTCATCAGGATCTTTAGAGACCTTTTGTCACCACTTTGGCTGGCAGCTTTGTCTGCCTGTGTGCTTCCCTGTTCAAATGATGAATAAATGAACGATAGGGCCACTGCATAGTCATGAAATTCATATGAATACTTTGAGGGTGTCTGAATTTCCACTTCAGAGGGTAGCTACTGTAGTAATAAAACAGCTCTTGAGAAAACTAAAATGTTAATTTAATTTTAAGTAATGAACGGTCTCTCTCTTTTTGAAAATAAGATGGAAGTACAGAGAGATTGGGCATTGATTCAGCCAGTCTTTTCACAAAGAGCTTGAAGAATGAGTAGTTTATGGGTAATTGACAAGGAGAAGAACTAACAGATGACAAATGTTGTGAATCTGGTGTAAATTCCAGCCTTGACTGCCTGGTATGATCGGTGGGCTTTGGTTCAGTTTTTTGGAAGCTGCAGCTGTTTCGTTGTTTCAGTCATGGCATTTGCGTAAAATGGCCCAAAAGTGGGACACGTGTTCATACTCGGAATTTTCCTGGATTTGTTCAGTACTTTTTTTTTAGGATGAATCAGTCTTTGAATACTGTTCCTTTTTTTTTTTATTTCTATTTTTTTATAGTAGTTATTTTTTTTATGGTTTTAACTTAGTAAGCGAAAATGTGTTCTGCCTTAAACTTAATAATGAACATAATATTTCATAATGTGTCTGAGAATATCAAGATGATTTAGTGTTTTAATCATTTTCTTTCACTGCATATGTAGATTCTTTGTTTTATCATGTAAATGACATTTACGCAGCGTATATGTTCCTTGTTTGCTGTTGTATTTCTTGTCTTTATTTTTGCTTCATGCATTTTTTTCTATTTTAACTTTTTCTTGATTGTGTGTTTTTACACAATACTTTTACCCTCTTCTTCCCATACAAATGTTATTTTTTCTTTTGCTCTTCACTCCAATTTTGTGCTTCTTTTGTTCCTCCAAGCTTTTCTTTCCTTTTTCTGTTTATCTTACGCTCAGTGTGTCTGTACTCTTATTCTGAGCGCACACACACTCGATCACACTTACGCACACGCACGCAAGTGCCAGTTCATTACAAAAGCTGTGAGGCCGGATCCACAAATCAAACCGTGTAAATGAGCAAGTTTTGTTCCTGCAGAGCAGTCACCGCTGTTGCCATGTCTACCTGTTCCACATCGCAAGGGTTACCAGGGACAACCTTTTAAGTGTGTGTGTCTGCATATGTATCCATGCACAGGTTTGTGTCAGGGTCGTAGGAGGTGGTTGATATTTCTGCATACGACAGTTGACAGTGACCAGAGAGAGTCTGTGTACTTCCTGATGTTCATTACATTTGATGTACATATCTTTGCTTTATAGTGTTGAACATTGTTTAACTTGGAAGCTCAACACACTAAACTGCTGAAATAACTGGCCTATATCAAATACTGTATGATGTGCACTTCACTCACACATAGGGCTGGGGATCGATTCAAATGTCAAGAATCGATTTTATTCCGATTCTTAAGATTCAGAATCGATTATCAAGATTTGATTCGATTCCGATATTGATTTGGGTTAGTGTTATTAAAACAGTTTTTTGAGCTGTTGCATGAATTATATGACTGTAGTTCTGCAACATATTACTACTAGTATTATATTGAGATTAAACAGCAAGTATTGCAGCTAATGATGCTGTAAGGACCAATCACCTCCCAGAATGATGATAAAACTGCTTTCAGAAACATCGTGGACCACAATTACCAAACAGATCCAGGGAGGAAACAGACGGATGAAATCGGTTTTATTTTTTCCCACATTCCGTTTTTATTTGTTCCGTTTTCGGTCTATTTTGATTTTTAATTTTTGAGAATTTGGTTTTTAGCATTTTATGCAAATGTAACCCCAAGACAGTATATAAAGTAATGAAATATAGACAATTTATGCAATTATAACCTTTTAACCACTTTAATGTTTTCATACCTTTAAAACATATTTAAAGGCAAAAACATGGCACCACTTATTCTCATGTCCAACAAAACATTCCTTTTTTGGGGATAAACAAAAAAATAACCAAAAGTTGTAATGTAATGATGAAAAAAAAAAAATATAAATAAAAAAAAAAAATCGATCTTTAGACATATGAATCGATTTTTAGGAATTAATATGAGAATCGATTTAGAATTGGGAAATAAATGTTTTCAACACAGGCCTACTCACACAAACATATTCATATCTAGTAACAACGAAGAATGATTCTTCTCTATTGATCTTTATGAAACAAGCTTTTCTTGCCTGATTTAAATGTTGCGTAACAGCTTTGGTTTGGCATGTTACCAGCGCAGCATAACGTACCCTAACACCCTGTTGTCGGAGTACATAGTCTTTGCACTCAGGTATCATGTCCTAGACTGCAATATGAAACTCTTCAGAAAAAAAACCCTGAAATGATTCCAGCAAAACCTCCTGTGGCTGAAAAGGTTTATGTGGCGGTCAACCCGACAATGTACAGAATGTCCACCTGGCAACTCCTGAACCAGCGTAGAGACCGGCCATTAGCCCTTTGTTAGCAGAGATCCCGACAGGTTTGCATGTGTGTGTGCGTGTGTGTGTGTAAACAGATAGACTAATGGACCGGACTGAAATCCAAACACAGGAACTTGCAGGTGATCAGTGCTGTTTACTTCCAGAGGATGAAGAGGGCTTTACTGTACGGGTTGATAAAGAGTATACGGTATGCAAGTACTGATAGATCAGCAAGCCTGAGACATCCAGGTTAATCCCAAAAAAGAACAGCAAATTTGATTGAGGCTTTAAGCTTTTATGGTGTAAGCGACTCACCGGGGAAAGATATGATGTCTCACTCTTAATCTCTTCGTCTCATTCCTTCTTTATACTCTTAACTTAACGGTATCTACAGTACATGACGGGCCTCTGCTTTCCATTTCCACCTTCTGATAAAATCTTTTCTCCCTTTCGTTTTCTCCATCTTCATGCATCTATTTATCTCTCCCACTCACTCTTCTCGACATACTAGCTGGATGTTATACCACCTGGACTTATAAAGTAAACGTATGGTAGGGCTGGGCGATATGGACCAAAAGTCATATCTCGATATTTTCTAGCTGAATGGCGATACTCGATATATATCGATATTTTTTCTGTGCCATAATTGGGGTTTCCCCCAAAGCATTATAGCATAGCATCTCTGTTAGCTTCATTTTTTTCTGAGCCAAACCCTTAAAAAAACAGTCAGTTTTTTTACAACCTGGACCTTATTTCTGGCATTTTTTATGGTTGTGTACTCACCCAGGCAAGTTTGGTGTCATTTGGAGTCCTTCGGAAGATATTAGGAGGTTTTTTGCGAGCCGCTTCTCCATATAACGGTAGTGAACGGGGCACCGCGGGACACAGACGATGCAGCGTCTAAATAACACATGATTGCCGCGAAACTCTTCATTTCTTTTATGAATCACTAGATCTGCTTCCAGGACCTGTTGTCTACATCCGGGGCTGTGTGTAACAAATAAATCAGTTTGTAAACAAGACCTCTGAACTCATGACGTCATCTCTGTGCGCGCACTCTGTCCTCCGTCCTCCCTTTAACAGAGGTCTGCACAATATCAAAATGTATAAAACAAATGAAAAATAAACTGCCTGCATATATAGAATAAAAATGCTTCTTGAATAAAATTAAACAAATATCCCTTTCCTGCATAACAATTAAATTAAAATACACTGTGCAATTAATACAATGTAGACAGTAACAGGCAGACTTTTCCACTGAGGTTGACAGTTGTGCAAATAACAAAACATTTGTGCAAATCTCAAATAAAACATTCAAGTCAATTTGTCACAAAATAAGCTATATCAAAATCATAAAAAAAAAAAAAAATTAAATGTATTTATTTTTTTCTTAAATTGATATAAACGATATTGTGTCGTACCATATCGCGTTTGAAAATATATCGATATATATTAAAATCTGGATATATGGCCCAGCCCTAACGTATGGTCTCTTATCATGTCTCTCTTGTCGTCTTCTCCTCCGTCTCAGAGCGTCAGCTGGCCACCAGCATGACCAGCAGCAGCTCTCTCCCTCCCAGTGTGAGTGGGATCAGTAAAGAGCTGGCCGAGCTGTGCCACCTGGTCCAGTTCCCCGAGGAGATCGCCTGTATCCTCACCGAGCAGGAGCAGCAGCTTTATCAGCAGGTAAATACCGCACACACAAAATGGGATTTTTTTTTTAAACCCTTGTACTGTCTTTGGGTCAAAATGACCCAATTCTTCTATCCTTCTTTCCTCCTGCTCTCTCCTTCCTTCTTCCTTTCCTCTTTTCCTCCTTCTTTACCCTCCTTTACTTCTTTTTCTTCCTACCTCCCTTCCATCATTTATTCCTTTTATTACCTTCTTTGCTTTTCCTTCCTTCTTTCCTTCCTTTCTCCCTTCCTTCCATCTTTTCTCCCTTCTTTCCTTTCTTTTTCCCTTCCTTCCATCTTTTCTCCCTTCCTTACTCCCTTTCCTACTTCCTCCCTTCTTTTCTCCTTTCTTCCTTACTTCCTTCCTTCTTTCCTTCCTTCCATCTTTTCTCCCTTCCTCCCTTCCATCTTTTCTCCCTTCCTTACACCCTTTCCTACTTCCTTCCTTCTTTTCTCCTTTCTTCCTTACTTCCTTCTTTCCTTCATTCCTTCTTTTCTCCCTTCACCCTCCCTTGACCCAAAGACAGCTCAAGGGTTAAGGGATTGAGTTCTGTTCTTTTTACATTTTAGTATTGACATTAATTTAAAAAGATGGAAACTGTTTCACACCAGAGGAGTATACTGTAGGTCAAGGTGGTAAGAAGATTTTGTCACAGGTAAACCACAGACTAAGTCATTAACATCTGCAATCCCCTTTAAAAAGTGCACCTCTCTGCAGGTCTTTCCCTTGGACTACCTCTGCTTTCTGACTCAAGACCTGGGCAGTCTTGAGTGTCAAACTAAACGCCATCCCAACCTCAAGGCCTCGCTGTCAGCACCCACCATGTCTACTCAGAGTGCTAAGCGCAGTAATCCCGTGGAGGACCTGGTTTCACGCTTCAACGAGGTGAGGAGATACTTGCTTATTGGAATTCTGAATTGTTCCTAATTTTGGCTGTAGTTTTGAATCTACATTTTTTTTTTTTTACCAGATTTTTTTGTGTATCTGCCATTTTTTTTTTTAAGCCAATAGCAGATTTTTTGTTTTAATGACGGTAAGGCTTCGTTGAATTAACTTTACATAGCCAGTTTATAGCTTTTAAAGTTCAGGTTTTACGACATGATGTCATTTTGAAAAAGATATACTTCATGCTTGGTGATACCAATCAACAATGTGAAATAGCTTAATATCTGATTAGTGAAAGTCTTTGAGGTCTTTGTTTAAACACGGCTTGATGGCAATAATTTTCATATTGAAAGGGAGTTCTTGGCATCTGCTGGACAAATATAGATAAAAAGACAGCACTTAAATGTTTTGGATGCTCTTGTGAGTTCCTATTAATGATGTCACTGTAGATAGTAATACTGTCATTGTAGATAGTAATACTGTCATTGTAGATAGTAATACTACAGGTCATGCATTTTGCTGATGTGAAGGGTTCAAAGGAAAAGCTGAGCTATGTTGCAAACCTGCTTTCCTCCAGCAGAATTGTCCTTGTTGCATGAGAACCTATCATTGTAACGTAGCCTTGCGTGACACAAGCACACACACTGGTGCAAGTTGGATGAAGCTACAATCCCCAGCTTTGTCTCTTTACTGTGAGACTTTGAAAAGAAACTACAACAACACTGCACTGCTGAGAGAAAGTGTCGGGAGAGAGATTGATTAGGAATGATGAAGTAATCTTTAAGTCGCATGCCTTTGGCATCAGCTGGTTTTCATTTATGTCAGCAAAGGGAGAGACATGCAAAAAATAGTTTTCCTAATGTGCGGCGTAACCATATATGGCCACATGGAACAAGAATCAAATGACAATAGCGATTCTCCCCTGAAGTCGCAATCTGAAGCCTTGATCTGGCTTCAGATTGTGAACTCAGGGCTTACCCTTCACTGAACACTCGTCTTCCTCAGCAGCCGTGCTATTCCACATATTTACATTTTTCAAGCATTGAGGGCTCTTTCATTTTTTAATTACAAGTTTTAATGGGCTATTTGTCACGTCTGGCATCTCTTTCAGCCATTATTAATGAACAACTTCAACAAATAATAATTGTTTGGACTGTTGTTGTTTAAAAATCTATTAAGCCCGCTCCTCTGTGTGTGATTTTGGAGGTCGCTCAAGATTCCTGGAAGCCCTTGGTGTCTGTATAAGCCTACAATTTACGGTTATGATCTGTCCCTTAAAGGGAAAGTTTGTTTTTTTACAACCTGGACCTTATTTCTGGCATTTTTTATGGTTGTGTACTCACCCAGGCAAGTTTGGTGTCATTTGGAGTCCTTCGGAAGATATTAGGAGTTTTTTTGCGAGCCGCTTCTCCATATAACTGTAGTGAACGGGGCACCGCGGGACACAGACGATGCAGCGTCTAAATAACACATTATTGCCGCGAAACTCGTTCATTTCTTTTATGAATCACTAGATCTGCTTCCAGGACCTGTTGTCTACATCCGGGGCTTTGTGTGTAACAAATAAATCAGTTTGTAAACAAGACCTCTGAACTCATGACGTCATCTCTGTGCGCGCACTCTGTCCTCCGTTCAGTGAGCTCTTCAGCCGTTTACTCTGGCTCAAAACGGTAAGGACGTCCATCATATTCAAAGTCGTCGTCCACAACCTCAGAATTTGACAAATATTCAGACATGTTTCAAATAACTAACAGTAAACTAACAGTAGTGAACTCCAGCTGTACACGGAGCTGTGTCTGAATGAAACTGATTGAAAAACATTATTTTATTATTAGTTCTATATAAAATAATTTTATATAGCGCATATATATATATATATATATATATATATATATATATATATACATATACATATAGCGTGCATCCCGGACACAGCTCCGTGTACAGCTGGAGTTCGCTACTGTTAGTTTACTGTTAGTTATTTGAAACATGTCTGAATATTTGTCAAATTCTGAGGTTGTGGACGACGACTTTGAATATGATGGACGTCCTTACCGTTTTGAGCCAGAGTATACGGCTGAAGAGCTCACTGAACGGAGGACAGAGTGCACGCACAGAGATGACGTCATGAGTTCAGAGGTCTTGTTTACAAACAGATTTATTTGTTACACACACAGCCCCGGATGTAGACAACAGGTTCTGGAAGCAGATCTACTGATTCATAAAAGAAATGAAGAGTTTCGCGGCAATCATGTGTTATTTAGACGCTGCATTGTCTGTGTCCCGCTGTGCCCCGTTCACTACCGTTATATGGAGAAGCGGCTTGCACAAAACTCCTAATATCTTCCGAAGGACTCCAAATGACACCAAACATGCCTGGGTGAGTATACGACCATAAAAAATGCCAGAAATAAGGTCTAGGTTGTAAAAAACCGAACTTTCCCTTTAAGTGTGCCACTGCCAAGTTTGAAGTAACCTTTTTTTGTTTGTGGTCCTTTTGTCTTAGGATATCTGAAATCCAACAATAGGGATCCTGACAGTTGAACAACTGTCAGGTCCAAACACATCAAGGCAAAATACACCCAAATTTAGATCATATAGAAAACTGATCACAGTGTATTTGTAGGATTTGATTTATGATGAATCATTATTTACTGAATGAATATTATTAACATCATTTCTTAGATTAGAAGGTATCACATTTAGTTGTTGAGTTTTAGTCAGGCCCCTAGAGTAGCATTAGCTGGTTAATGTGAACAGCTTGGACACACGTTGTGTCCAATTAGCATAAAATAGGTAATGTACCGTTAAAGCAGCACTATGTAACTTTTCCAGCTTAATCTAATATTTCATCATCATCATTGTGATGGAACATCAACTTCCAACAGGTTTAATGAACCTCTGTCATGGTCTGAGGGGTCTGTATCACCTTCACTGGCACTATGTAACTTTGAGGAGCATGGTAGGAACCCTGCCACACTAAAAAACTACACATTTTTACGGCTTTGACTGCTTTACGGCATACGTCACTTCCCCCTCCTTCCCCATTCGTAGTGGAGACCAAAGCTGGGCGGGGCGTGGAGCGCAGAGCTCAGCAGAAGCTGGTGTCATGGCCCAAGCAGCGAAAGAAATTAAGAAAATACAAGTTTTATCGGAGGAGGTGAAAAAAAAAAGAAAGCGGGAGAGTAACAAGCTAAATGCCCGGACAAGAATAAACATTGGCCCGGCGCTGGCGTGAGCTGAAAGACGAGGAGGGATGTCCGACAAGAGAGACAGAATTGTTATGATACAAATGTAAATGTAGAGTTCTATGTTCAATAAGAATCAAAATTAGAATGTTTCCACATACATTCAACATATTCGTCTTGGGTTCTAGTATTTTTCCTGAGAACTGTAAAATTGTGCAGGGCTGATCTGCAAAATATAAGGAATGGGCATTCAGTTATTCACAGGTTATAAAGTATTTTTTTTTATTTTGTCAGTAAGTATGTTGGACTAGCGTATGAGTTTGTAATTTGGGGCGCATTATCTGGCTGAACCAGGACAGGGGGACGGGGGTGACTTCACTAATAAAACCAAGTTGAACTTAGTGATTTTCAACATCGTCATATTATATTGTATAGCCAAAAATAGATACATTACCTCTTCGCTATCCATCCGCTGAAAACAGAAAAGTAGTTTTGAAAGTCCGTCCCATCTTCTCTCCTTCACTATCAAAACAAATGCAGCGACGGGCACAGGATCTTTCCGGCAGAACGCGCTGGTGCTCATGGGAAATGTAGTTCTTTCTGGTAAAGCACTACCGCTTTGGTCCAAAGGAGCCGCCAAACTCAACAAAAGCTGAAAGTTTCTTTGTGCTGCTTTAAAGGAGCACAAAGAAACTTTTGAACTTTCTAGTTCACAGCGTCCCCCTAAAGTTTAAAACACTGTCCAAGATTAGCCCTCTTCATTTAGTTTACCACCCACTGTTATGCGTGTATATCATCAACGCACCGTCATTACCAGGAATGATCCTGCAGGGAGACTTTTCTGTAACCTCTGCTAAGCCAAACTACATCCTACCATGGGATAGGGACTCAGTGGCCCCAAAAAACGTCTGAGATGTTGACCCGGTGTTATTGGATCTCCTGTGGCCAGGAAATGACGTTGTCCAGCCTTCTCTGTGTTTTGTTTCTTCTCATTCATCGCTGAGAGCCGAATGACAACAGTCATTGCAGTGTATGCAAACACAGAAACCATCTCAGCTCCTTCAATGTTGATATCACCACTTTACTTTGTTTCTCTTCTGTTTTTTTCCTTCTTCATGTTTTATTTATCGTTGGTTGGCAGTGAACAGTAAAAAGCAATGCACTATCGCTACAAGGTGGTATGGAATAGTTATTTGCTTGCCAGAAGATAGAAAGTTACTTTGATTGGTTTTTGCTGATATTAGTTAGATTTTTGAGTTGAAACGAGGAGTAAGCATTTTTCTGTGGGAGTGTGCATCGTTGTTGTCTTTAATCGTTCCTGTGTGTCTCTCTGATAGACTGGTCACTGGTCCAACTTCTATCCTGCTTCTCACCCCATGTCAGATTAGACTCTTCCACGAAAGCTGTTTATATACCAAATACAAGCAATTTAAAGGAGCTTGAGGCAGGATTTATGAAAAAAATTTGTAAACGTTTTAAGTTTTCTAGTAATAATGTCAGATGAAGCGTTCCAAATCAAAAAGAATGTTTCCTCTAGTGTATCTCTCCGTTGCCTTGAACAGGCTGTGTGCTGCAAAATGTGCTGCAATTCCGGGCCGGAATTTCCCGCGCTGTCCTGTGGATGTGACGTCACATGACGCTGCATGCGCGTTCTCTCCGTTCTCCCGTGCCGGCTTCGCTGTTGGCTGCAGTACCCCCGACAGCCGTCGTGGCGCTAATGAGTGTCATTTCTTATTCTTGCCTCAAGCTCCTTTAACACACAAACGCACACATTCACTCATTCACAGCAGAAGTTGGACTTGTTTTAGGAAGCAGCCATACTCCTTAATCACTTATTTAGATTATGATAACAAAATCTGCTCTTGGCAACTCCAGTAGTGTCATCTTCACCACTCAGCTTTTATAGACTATGTACAAATACACACGCACACGTGCACGTACAAATACACACGCACACGTGCACACACACACACACACACACACACACACACACACACACACACACACACACGCACACATGCACACATGCACACACACACACCATGTGAAGATGACAGGAGATGAATAGAGTTTTTCTGGGGACATCTACCTGCTGCTTATTGTGCTGATCTTATCAAACGAAGGCACAGTTTTGCTGATGTGTGTGCATACGAGGGGGAAAAAGCTCTTCTCTTTCTCTTTTTAGCTTTTTATTGCCCGTCAATTAATCCGATAATTTAGGACTCAAGTCTAAATAGGTGCAATGCTCCTCACACCTATATTTTATATAATTCACCACATTATTGCTGTTTTTTCTTTCAGTGATTCCTGTTAGAAAATGGAAAATCTATGGGCTTGTTCTCAAACTCAGTATTATTTGGGTTAATACAGTAAACTTTGATAAGACTGCAATACTAGAGGCCCCAAAGACTTTTTGCATTCTGAGATTATCGTGGTTATCTTTTTGATAGCCAGGACGTTTTCAATCCTGTTCACTTCCCAACCATGTATGGGAGTGAATTACGGTGCAGTTAAAAAGATAGTCCAAGAAGGGAAAACTGGGAGGCAGGGAATGAGAGTTTTGGGCCTCTGTGTGTTTGCCTCCAGTGTTTAGCTTTCACAGGACCAGCATGTGCTTTGTAGAGTTTGTAATAGTTCTCTGTCATCTGTGGTTATGCAATTCTTCTATCAAGGAGAAACTGACCCTCGTGTTCAACTAATAACAGATGGAGACACACAGGAAGAAGGACAGACAAACAGATGCACACACACACAAACATCAAAAGGGGGATCAGCTTGTACCCAGCTCCGGTTCCGTGTGCGATTCTTTCCTAGTCGCTATTGATAAGAACTATGCCGTGCATTTATGGAGGCTGTTGTTTGAGGTCACCTTTTACATTGTTTTTGTCAATTTCACTGAACATGTGACAATCTCTTGTTTTTTCTCCCCATATCCTGTCTATTATCTGTCACACTCAACACACTTGAGTACACATTTTTGCTATCTGGAATATCAGAAATGCCAAGCCAACGTGATCCCTTGATCTGTGGATGGTTCAAAAAGCCAGTTTGCAGAGGACTGGGATGGTTTAGATGGTGACTGTAATTTAAACCTGCTCTGGTGACACGGTATTGCATTATGTCATAATGCAAGTAGTGACTGATGGAAGATTTTCATGCACGGCATGCACATCCTGCCGTGCACAAGACAGGGGCTCAGCAGATAAGAGTCTGCAGGGCAACAGGGTTGTTTGTCGGTTAGCCATGCGTAATAGATTCTTGAGCAAAGCTCAAAGCCACTGAAGCTGAAATCTCAGGAAGCTCCAGGGTTGATTTTCTTCATCTGATGTTCCGTGTCTGATCTGTCAGAGACTGGTAACCAGTGAACGCAGATGAAAAGAAAAAAACGGCCCTTTTCTTGGCAGTGGCAATGAAATAGTAGAGCTGGGGAATTAACCCCTGTGCAAGGTCATGGTCATTTATTCAGTCTTGACCACAAAAGGACCAGAATGCAATGGCGCTTTTTTGCATTTCTTGTTTTATTATCAATTGTGCACGTTTTGTTTGGTTTGGTATATTAAGCCTCAGTTCACTTTATTTTTATAGTGCTAATTCACAGCAAAAGCGCAGAAAATAAATGTTCAGTACAGTCTAATTAAGTCCACATATGTGCCAACCGAGTGTGGAAAGAGCCAAAGGCACCATGTTGGCTCTACCTGCAGTCTAGGCCTATAACAGCAGAACTGAAGCTATAACCACACGCTGTATCAAAGAGGAAGGTTTGAAGGCTAATCTTAAACATTAAGCTGGGCATACACTGTGCGATATTTTAAATCGTATGAGACTGCCCCATCTCACACTTCACAACTAGATCGCGGAGTTCAAAAGTTCATAGCCCACGATTTATGGTCTCACACTGTACTAGCCGATGCTCGGATGCTCCGTCTGCTCACACTATACGACCATAATCCTCCCGTCGGACCTCTGTGTACTGGGACTCGAGGCCGGTTTTGGGGCAGGGGTGTGCTGTGTCCACCCAAACGTGCGTCCTGCCCACCTGATCAAAGGTTATGGGGATCCTTTATTTTTTTATAATTACATTTTTTTTATATATATATTAAAAAAATCCCAAAATATCTGTACCGTTTCTGATTGGGCGGGCACTGCGCATCATTTTTAGACACAATAAAGAACGCATACCGCAAAAGTTGTGTCTCGGCGGAGGAACCCGGCGTCCCAGCAAAATGAGAAGAGAAAAAAGAGTTGTTCAGAACAGCAGACAGCGCACACACTGAAGGCTGATTTATGGTTCCGCGTTACACCAACGCAGAGCCTACGGCGCAGGGTACGAGGCGACCCGCACCGTACGTGGAAATGCAGTCTTTTTTTTGCTATTATAACATGATTTGTAATGTGAATTTGCAACACTTAAACTACAAATAATAGTTTTTTGACGTGACATCAGATATTGCGCATGCTCTCTGTGAAAGGATGAGTCCAATCGGGTCGTAGCTGCTTCAACTGTGTGATTCCTTCACGAGGAGCGACCAGGATTTCAAACACGCTTGATTTTCTTGCGACCTCACGATTTGTGATCGGGAGCTCGTCGTGAGATGTTAATCTCTCGTCGTTACCCCACGTACACTGCACGAGGCACGAGCAACGATTGGGTCAAAATCGGGCCCGATCAAAAAAAAGGTCGCACGACTGGAAAATCGGCTCAAAACGAGCCGATAATCGCACAGTGTATGCCCGGCTTTATTGGGAGCTTCACAAGAAAAAGAGCCTGATAACTGCCTCCCATTTTACTTTAAGAAACTCTAGGAACTTGTGGTTCTCTGTTTGTTTCATTTTGTAATTCACTGACTGGTCAAAGAGGGGAAAAAAGAATAATATAAGTCAATTTGCACTGTTACTTATTTTTTTGCCTAATTTTGTTGAGGTGTGCGTGCATGCGTCTGTGTGTATTTCTGGCTTTTTATAGTCCCTGTGAAGTCACACTGGGGTGGGCTTTACAGATTCTTACATAAGCCCGTAATAGATCTCTGGGCCAGGGGGATGTTTTTACCACCTGCAAAGGGGTTAGAGAGTTTCAGTGTGTGTGTGTGTGTGTGACTTTTTCTGCGTGTGTGTACGTATGCACGTGACTACATTTATGAGGCTCTAATGCAAGGAGACAGTGACACAAGACACGGTGAAACTTGACTGCAGAGTTTGTGTGTCTGCGTGTGTTCTGCTTATATATGTGACCCTGATACATATCTGCTTCTAGCACTGGGTGTTACGCACATACGTGAGGGCAGTCAGTGCAGTTATACAGCACAGCTGATAGATATCTGATCTCAGTCTGTCTCGTGTGGCATGCTGGCTTGATGCTGCACTTATCTGAACACGGCAGAAAGACGTGTCCAGATCCTTCTCAAGCACCGCCAGGACTACACAAGTGAAAATGGCATGATAGTGGATGTTATCTCCTGTTGACTAGGTCGCAATTACTAAAAATCACAAGGCGACCGGTGGTTTAGCACATGATGTCACCTAGTTCTGTGTTAGAAAAAAATCGATTTTCCGATTCTAAATCGATTCTCATATTAATTCCTAAAAATCGATTCTTATGTCTAAAGATCGATTTAAAAAAAAATAAATAAATTTCCATAATTTTCGCCAGGTGAACTTTAATCCGAATAATATCAGAATAAATTAGATAAGCTAAAATGATTTGTTTACTGCAAGAACTGTTGCAATTTCTTTCTTTTTTGCACTTTAAATGGATATTGAAAGGCCTGTTTGAGTTATTTATTTCTTAGTTATTTCACAATAATTATTGTGAAATTATTATTTCACTAGTTATTTTACAGTCATATAATTCAGGCAACAGCTCAAAATCTTTTTTAAATAACACTAAACCAAATCAATCTCGGATCGGATCGAATCATGATAATCGATTCTGAATATTAAGAATCGGAATCGAATCGATTCTTGACATTTGAATCGATACCCAGCCCTAATGTCACCAGTTATCTGAAGTGTCCAACAGAAAGGTTCACGATTTAACATTTCATGTAGATGTGCAGCAGATTAAATAAGACGATGGTTTTGTTCATGTTTGCTTTTTTATTTATAAGCTGAATTTTCACGAAGAGCTGTGTCTTTGCTCCACTGAGTTTATGGTGATATTCACGGCTTAGTACTGCTGTTTACTCACCTGTGAGATGTAACCACTTGTAATTCTGAAACTGCAGGTGAGTTCATGGGTGACGTGGCTGGTCTTGACAGCAGGATCCATGGAAGAGAAGAGAGAAGTTTTCTCATATCTTGTCCATGTTGCTAAATGCTGTTGGAACATGGGAAACTACAACGGTGTCATGGAGTTCCTGGCTGGTCTCAGGTTCGGGGAAAAAAAAGAAAACACACAGACATGTCAAATATGGTGTGTTTTGTTAAGAAATGTATGCAGGTTCTTTTTTTTTTTTGTCCTGCAGGTCCCGCAAAGTGTTGAAGATGTGGCAGTTTATGGACCAGTCGGACATTGAGACCATGAGAGGTTTAAAGGACGCCATGGCCCAACACGAATCTTCTTCTGAGTACAAGAAAGTTGTGACCAGAGCGCTCAATATCCCAGGATGCAAGGTGGGTGGAGCATGCTGGGAAATGTAAATCCACTTGCCATGGATAAGGGATGGGCGGTATGGACTAAAAAATGTATCACGATAATTTCTGGCATTTATCCCGATAACGATAAAAATTACGATTTAAAAAAAAAAAAAAAAAAAAAAAAAAAAAAATACCAATTCAACTCCACCTTTGTAACTATAAATCAAAAACGTTATCAACGGGAATCTTTCTTTCTTTCTTTCTTTCTTTCTTTCTTTCTTTCTTTCTTTCTTTCTTTCTTTCTTTCTTTCTTTCTTTCTTTCTTTCTTTCTTTCTTTCTTTCTTTCTTTCTTTCTTTCTTTCTTTCTTTCTTTCTTTCTTTCTTTCTTTCTTTCTTTCTTTCTTTCTTTCTTTCTTTCTTTCTTTCTTTCTTTCTTTCTTTCTTTCTTTCTTTCTTTCTTTCTTTCTTTCTTTCTTTCTTTCTTTCTTTCTTTCTTTCTTTCTTTCTTTCTTTCTTTCTTTCTTTCTTTCTGTACGTTGTGCGTGGATTTAATTTCTTACCGTGGGGAGTTTTTTTGGTAAAATATCCCCCATTCCTACCATGGATATATTATGATCTCCTCCTCCTTTATCGTGTCGCTGCAGGTGGTTCCGTTTTGTGGAGTTTTTCTGAAGGAGTTAAGTGACGCGTTGGACGGCACAGCGAGTATAATTAGCCTCAAACAATCTTCAGATAACACAGACGACTCCATTGAGGTAAAAACATTCACAACTCAAGCATATACAAATCCATACATATTTTTCACATTACTGACATCTGGATGTGTCTCCAGTTTGTGTCCGACTACAGCGGCCAGAACAATTTCATGTCACGAGGCGGTCCAGACGGGCTGCACGTCCCGGAGAAGGAGGCTACGGTCAGCAACATTCTGCAGATTATCAGGTGTGCTGCGTCCTTCAAGACTCGTTTTCAAAAAGCGCTATGAAGTGTTTGAAACAGGCAAAAAGTGTGTCTAAACTTCCTTTCATTATGTCTCCCCAACTTTCTTCTCTATGGTGCTCAGATCTTGTAACCGTAGTTTGGAGGCGGATGATACTGACGACACGTCCACCAGTCCCTCCTCTACAGGCTCATCCTTCGCTTTCAGAAGCAACTCCTTCAAGGACCGCTGCCGCAATCAGTTAGTTCTCTCACTTTCACATATTTTATTTTTTTTATTTTACCTTTATTTTACCAGGTTAGTCCCATTGAGATCCAGGATCTATTTCAAGGGAGACCACACCAAAAATGGCAGCTTTAAAAGTTTCAGACAAAACAACATCAACAACAACAGAAATAGAAGGACAATGCAAGATAGCTCACAAAACAGTGCCAGTAAATAAGTTACAATACTTAAAAACAGTGACAAGTACCATCAGAGTCATTTAAAAATGTATTTGTAAGAGCTTTAAAATCAGACAATGAGACTAATGTGTGTTTTGGAGGCTTTTCCAAGCAAGTGGGGCAGAACAGCTGAAGGCTTTCTTCCCTATTGGTCCTTGCACTTGAAATGGACAGCAGGATTAGAGCATCATTTGATCTCAGGCTAGAACTACTGATGGCTTTCAACTTGATCAGAGAACAAATGTAAAATGGAAGTTTACCTAATATAGCTTTGTATATGAACAGGTACCAATGACTAAGCTTCTGCCATGTCAGTGAAGGTGAGCCAGCCTTGGAGTACAGAATGCAATGATGAGTTAGAGATTTACACTTTGTAACAAATCTCAGTGCACTATGATACGCAGTGTCTAACATATGCAAGAACTGGGCAGGAGCATTCATAAGAGCATTCATAAGTTAATGTATTTGTCCTCTTGCTTTAAGGCAGGCTTGTAGATTGTATTGTTTAGGACTGTGACCCTCCGAACCAAAGGTCAGTTCCCAAAATCCAGTTCTCTACTTTCCTATTCATTCACAGACAATGACTCGTGGGCAAAATGAAAGATTGTTGCATACAGATTTGTATCAGAACTATAAATACTTCCATGCTCAAAGACATTGGCATGGCTGGTTGCTTCAGTATAAAAACAGTATTCCTGCCCTGCATAGCTGCTCCATACATGCAAACTGTGGTTAAGATTCAGGTGGCTCAGCGGGTGGACTGGTCGTCCTCTAACCAGAAGGTCGGCACTCGATTTCCAGACCCTTCGCATTTAAAATTGTAAAATCCAACATTGCCCACCATACACTCATACATGTGTTTTAGTATAAAAAGTACAGAACATCCTCTTTAATTTCAAAGGTTTTACACATCAGGACATCTGGTCCTTACCAAGTTTTATAATTGGTTATATACAAACTCTGATGATCAACAACACATTCCAAATTACATTATGTTAGTATTTATTCAACAACGATCCAGCCAACAAGCTGTAATCAGGTTTGAAAAACTAAGTTCATAGGATTAATGGGGATAAGTAGAAACCAAGTGTGCTACTTAAAGGGGACCTATTATGAAAACCAGGTTTTTTCTTGCTTTAACATATATAAAGTGGTCTCCCCTCAGCCTGCCAACTCAGAGAAGGAGGAAAGCAACCAGATTCTGCAGTGTCTGTACAGCCGCCCGGATGAGCCGTCCAGTGTCATGTGGATCTACGAGCCAATAAGATTCTGCTCCCGTCGTTACGTCACGACGGGAGCGTTTTACATTGGTTGGCCTCCGATGCGTGAAACCACGCCCACAACTAACTCCGCTGGCCGGAGCTTCCACCATTTTTTCGTAGCGGTGTATCGCGTCATTCAGGCAGCCAATCAGCACAGAGCCTCATTATCATAGCCCCGCCCACTCAGAATCCTGCATAGATAATGAGGTTAGAGAATGGGAAGATAAAGACATGGCTCAGAGGCTGAATTTCTAATTTATTTAGCAAAAACAATCAAAAGCTTGTTTTTAAGACATTCAAGGCCTGTTTAAAATAGGTATTAGATGCCATAATAGGTCCCCTTTAAATGCATTTAACGTGTGAGAACCCCAATAAGAGCTCTGACAGCTTGTTGGTGTGTGTGTGTGTGTGTGTGTGTTAAAATAATGTCAAAGAAAATCATCAGCGACCTTAAAAAAAACGATTGTTGGATGTCCATCAATTTATGATGTGCTTATAAGGACCTTTCCAAAATAATTTGGAGTGCAATTCATGATGAGCCGTCCTAGCGAGTTCAGTCTGGGGCCAGACCGTGCTGTGCTCTGAAAAAGAGCGGTTTCTCAGACGATCAAGGCCTCGGTTAGGATGTAAAATACAAATGTCGATGTGAGTGAAATGATAAATATACTGAACGAGTATGGTGGGGAAAATAAAACAGCCCAGCTCAGGTTTTTAAAGTTGGATCTGAGTTAAACACAAAACGTGTGGAGTAATCTTCTTTGGACATCTCAAGGTCC